>NW_027016434.1:0-9928 GCF_036934945.1 Oncorhynchus masou masou
AATGCTGAATACAAAAGGTGTAGTAGACCTTACAGTGAAATGCTGAATGCAACAGGTATAGTAGACCTCACAGTGAAATGCTGAATACAACAGGTGTAGTAGACCTTACAGTGAAATGCTGAATACAACAGGTGTAGTAGACCTCACAGTGAAATGCTGAATACAACGGGTGTAGTAGACCTCACAGTGAAATGCTGAATACAACAGGTGTAGTAGACCTTACAGTGAAATGCTGAATACAACAGGTGTAGTAGACCTTACAGTGACATGCTGAATACAAAGGTGTAGTAGACCTTACAGTGAAATGCTGAATACAACAGGTGTAGTAGACCTTACAGTGAAATGCTGAATACAACAGGTGTAGTAGACCTCACAGTGAAATGCTGAATACAACAGGTGTAGTAGACCTCACAGTGAAATGCTGAATACAACAGGTATAGTAGACCTCACAGTGAAATGCTGAAAACAACAGGTGTAGTAGACCTCACAGTGAAATGCTGAATACAACAGGTATAGTAGACCTCACAGTGAAATGCTGAATACAACAGGTGTAGTAGTAGACCTCACAGTGAAATGCTGAATACAACAGGTGTAGTAGTAGACCTCACAGTGAAATGCTGAATACAACAGGTGTAGTAGACCTTACAGTGAAATGCTGAATACAACAGGTGTAGTAGACCTTACAGTGAAATGCTGAATACAACAGGTGTAGTAGACCTCACAGTGAAATGCTGAATACAACAGGTGTAGTAGACCTTACAGTGAAATGCTGAATACAACAGGTGTAGTAGACCTTACAGTGACATGCTGAATACAACAGGTGTAGTAGACCTTACAGTGAAATGCTGAATACAACAGGTATAGTAGACCTTACAGTGAAATGCTGAATACAACAGTGTAGTAGACCTCACAGTGAAATGCTGAATACAACAGGTGTAGTAGACCTCACAGTGAAAAGCTGAATATAACAGGTATAGTAGACCTCACAGTGAAATGCTGAATACAACAGGTGTAGTAGACCTCACAGTGAAATGCTGAATATAACAGGTATAGTAGACCTCACAGTGAAATGCTGAATACAACAGGTGTAGTAGTAGACCTCACAGTGAAATGCTGAATACAACAGGTGTAGTAGACCTTACAGTGAAATGCTGAATACAACAGGTGTAGTAGACCTTACAGTGAAATGCTGAATACAACAGGTGTAGTAGACCTCACAGTGAAATGCTGAATACAACAGGTGTAGTAGACCTCACAGTGAAATGCTGAATACAACAGGTGTAGTAGACCTTACAGTGAAATGCTGAATACAACAGGTGTAGTAGACCTTACAGTGACATGCTGAATACAACAGGTGTAGTAGACCTTACAGTGAAATGCTGAATACAACAGGTGTAGTAGACCTTACAGTGAAATGCTGAATACAACAGGTGTAGTAGACCTCACAGTGAAATGCTGAATACAACAGGTGTAGTAGACCTCACAGTGAAATGCTGAATACAACAGGTATAGTAGACCTCACAGTGAAATGCTGAATACAACAGGTGTAGTAGACCTCACAGTGAAATGCTGAATACAACAGGTATAGTAGACCTCACAGTGAAATGCTGAATACAACAGGTGTAGTAGTAGACCTCACAGTGAAATGCTGAATACAACAGGTGTAGTAGACCTTACAGTGAAATGCTGAATACAACAGGTGTAGTAGACCTTACAGTGAAATGCTGAATACAACAGGTGTAGTAGACCTCACAGTGAAATGCTGAATACAACAGGTGTAGTAGACCTTACAGTGAAATGCTGAATACAACAGGTGTAGTAGACCTTACAGTGACATGCTGAATACAACAGGTGTAGTAGACCTCACAGTGAAATGCTGAATACAACAGGTGTAGTAGACCTTACAGTGAAATGCTGAATACAACAGGTGTAGTAGACCTCACAGTGAAATGCTGAATACAACAGGTGTAGTAGACCTCACAGTGAAATGCGAAATACAACAGGTGTAGTAGACCTTACAGTGAAATGCTGAATACAACAGGTGTAGTAGACCTTACAGTGACATGCTGAATACAACAGGTGTAGTAGACCTTACAGTGAAATGCTGAATACAACAGGTGTAGTAGACCTTACAGTGAAATGCTGAATACAACAGGTGTAGTAGACCTCACAGTGAAATGCTGAATACAACAGGTGTAGTAGACCTCACAGTGAAATGCTGAATACAACAGGTGTAGTAGACCTTACAGTGAAATGCTGAATACAACAGGTGTAGTAGACCTTACAGTGACATGCTGAATACAACAGGTGTAGTAGACCTTACAGTGAAATGCTGAATACAACAGGTGTAGTAGACCTTACAGTGAAATGCTGAATACAACAGGTGTAGTAGACCTCACAGTGAAATGCTGAATACAACAGGTGTAGTAGACCTCACAGTGAAATGCTGAATACAACAGGTATAGTAGACCTCACAGTGAAATGCTGAATACAACAGGTGTAGTAGACCTCACAGTGAAATGCTGAATACAACAGGTATAGTAGACCTCACAGTGAAATGCTGAATACAACAGGTGTAGTAGTAGACCTCACAGTGAAATGCTGAATACAACAGGTGTAGTAGACCTTACAGTGAAATGCTGAATACAACAGGTGTAGTAGACCTTACAGTGAAATGCTGAATACAACAGGTGTAGTAGACCTCACAGTGAAATGCTGAATACAACAGGTGTAGTAGACCTTACAGTGAAATGCTGAATACAACAGGTGTAGTAGACCTTACAGTGACATGCTGAATACAACAGGTGTAGTAGACCTCACAGTGAAATGCTGAATACAACAGGTGTAGTAGACCTTACAGTGAAATGCTGAATACAACAGGTGTAGTAGACCTCACAGTGAAATGCTGAATACAACAGGTGTAGTAGACCTCACAGTGAAATGCGAAATACAACAGGTGTAGTAGACCTTACAGTGAAATGCTGAATACAACAGGTGCAGTAGACCTTACAGTGAAATGCTGAATACAACAGGTGTAGTAGACCTTACAGTGAAATGCTGAATACAACAGGTGTAGTAGACCTTACAGTGAAATGCTGAATACAACAGGTGTAGTAGACCTCACAGTGAAATGCTGAATACAACAGGTGTAGTAGACCTCACAGTGAAAAGCTGAATATAACAGGTATAGTAGACCTCACAGTGAAATGCTGAATACAACAGGTGTAGTAGACCTCACAGTGAAATGCTGAATATAACAGGTATAGTAGACCTCACAGTGAAATGCTGAATACAACAGGTGTAGTAGTAGACCTCACAGTGAAATGCTGAATACAACAGGTGTAGTAGACCTTACAGTGAAATGCTGAATACAACAGGTGTAGTAGACCTTACAGTGAAATGCTGAATACAACAGGTGTAGTAGACCTCACAGTGAAATGCTGAATACAACAGGTGTAGTAGACCTCACAGTGAAATGCTGAATACAACAGGTGTAGTAGACCTTACAGTGAAATGCTGAATACAACAGGTGTAGTAGACCTTACAGTGACATGCTGAATACAACAGGTGTAGTAGACCTTACAGTGAAATGCTGAATACAACAGGTGTAGTAGACCTTACAGTGAAATGCTGAATACAACAGGTGTAGTAGACCTCACAGTGAAATGCTGAATACAACAGGTGTAGTAGACCTCACAGTGAAATGCTGAATACAACAGGTATAGTAGACCTCACAGTGAAATGCTGAATACAACAGGTGTAGTAGACCTCACAGTGAAATGCTGAATACAACAGGTATAGTAGACCTCACAGTGAAATGCTGAATACAACAGGTGTAGTAGTAGACCTCACAGTGAAATGCTGAATACAACAGGTGTAGTAGACCTTACAGTGAAATGCTGAATACAACAGGTGTAGTAGACCTTACAGTGAAATGCTGAATACAACAGGTGTAGTAGACCTCACAGTGAAATGCTGAATACAACAGGTGTAGTAGACCTTACAGTGAAATGCTGAATACAACAGGTGTAGTAGACCTTACAGTGACATGCTGAATACAACAGGTGTAGTAGACCTCACAGTGAAATGCTGAATACAACAGGTGTAGTAGACCTTACAGTGAAATGCTGAATACAACAGGTGTAGTAGACCTCACAGTGAAATGCTGAATACAACAGGTGTAGTAGACCTCACAGTGAAATGCGAAATACAACAGGTGTAGTAGACCTCACAGTGAAATGCTGAATACAACAGGTGTAGTAGACCTTACAGTGAAATGCTGAATACAACAGGTGTAGTAGACCTTACAGTGACATGCTGAATACAACAGGTGTAGTAGACCTCACAGTGAAATGCTGAATACAACAGGTGTAGTAGACCTTACAGTGAAATGCTGAATACAACAGGTGTAGTAGACCTCACAGTGAAATGCTGAATACAACAGGTGTAGTAGACCTCACAGTGAAATGCGAAATACAACAGGTGTAGTAGACCTTACAGTGAAATGCTGAATACAACAGGTGCAGTAGACCTTACAGTGAAATGCTGAATACAACAGGTGTAGTAGACCTTACAGTGAAATGCTGAATACAACAGGTGTAGTAGACCTTACAGTGAAATGCTGAATACAACAGGTGTAGTAGACCTCACAGTGAAATGCTGAATACAACAGGTGTAGTAGACCTCACAGTGAAATGCTGAATACAACAGGTGTAGTAGACCTTACAGTGAAATGCTGAATACAACAGGTGTAGTAGACCTTACAGTGACATGCTGAATACAACAGGTGTAGTAGACCTTACAGTGAAATGCTGAATACAACAGGTGTAGTAGACCTTACAGTGAAATGCTGAATACAACAGGTGTAGTAGACCTTACAGTGAAATGCTGAATACAACAGGTGTAGTAGTAGACCTCACAGTGAAATGCTGAATACAAAAGGTGTAGTAGACCTTACAGTGAAATGCTGAATGCAACAGGTATAGTAGACCTCACAGTGAAATGCTGAATACAACAGGTGTAGTAGACCTTACAGTGAAATGCTGAATACAACAGGTGTAGTAGACCTCACAGTGAAATGCTGAATACAACAGGTGTAGTAGACCTCACAGTGAAATGCTGAATACAACAGGTGTAGTAGACCTTACAGTGAAATGCTGAATACAACAGGTGTAGTAGACCTTACAGTGACATGCTGAATACAAAAGGTGTAGTAGACCTTACAGTGAAATGCTGAATACAACAGGTGTAGTAGACCTTACAGTGAAATGCTGAATACAACAGGTGTAGTAGACCTCACAGTGAAATGCTGAATACAACAGGTGTAGTAGACCTCACAGTGAAATGCAGAATACAACAGGTATAGTAGACCTCACAGTGAAATGCTGAAAACAACAGGTGTAGTAGACCTCACAGTGAAATGCTGAATACAACAGATATAGTAGACCTCACAGTGAAATGCTGAATACAACAGGTGTATTAGTAGACCTCACAGTGAAATGCTGAATACAACAGGTGTAGTAGACCTTACAGTGAAATGCTGAATACAACAGGTGTAGTAGACCTTACAGTGAAATGCTGAATACAACAGGTGTAGTAGACCTCACAGTGAAATGCTGAATACAACAGGTGTAGTAGACCTTACAGTGAAATGCTGAATACAACAGGTGTAGTAGACCTTACAGTGACATGCTGAATACAACAGGTGTAGTAGACCTTACAGTGAAATGCTGAATACAACAGGTGTAGTAGACCTTACAGTGAAATGCTGAATACAACAGGTGTAGTAGACCTTACAGTGAAATGCTGAATACAACAGGTGTAGTAGTAGACCTCACAGTGAAATGCTGAATACAACAGGTGTAGTACACCTTACAGTGAAATGCTGAATACAACAGGTGTAGTAGACCTCACAGTGAAATGCGAAATACAACAGGTGTAGTAGACCTTACAGTGAAATGCTGAATACAACAGGTGCAGTAGACCTTACAGTGAAATGCTGAATACAACAGGTGTAGTAGACCTTACAGTGAAATGCTGAATACAACAGGTGTAGTAGACCTTACAGTGAAATGCTGAATACAACAGGTGTAGTAGACCTCACAGTGAAATGCTGAATACAACAGGTGTAGTAGACCTCACAGTGAAATGCTGAATACAACAGGTGTAGTAGACCTTACAGTGAAATGCTGAATACAACAGGTGTAGTAGACCTTACAGTGACATGCTGAATACAACAGGTGTAGTAGACCTTACAGTGAAATGCTGAATACAACAGGTGTAGTAGACCTTACAGTGAAATGCTGAATACAACAGGTGTAGTAGACCTTACAGTGAAATGCTGAATACAACAGGTGTAGTAGTAGACCTCACAGTGAAATGCTGAATACAAAAGGTGTAGTAGACCTTACAGTGAAATGCTGAATGCAACAGGTATAGTAGACCTCACAGTGAAATGCTGAATACAACAGGTGTAGTAGACCTTACAGTGAAATGCTGAATACAACAGGTGTAGTAGACCTCACAGTGAAATGCTGAATACAACAGGTGTAGTAGACCTCACAGTGAAATGCTGAATACAACAGGTGTAGTAGACCTTACAGTGAAATGCTGAATACAACAGGTGTAGTAGACCTTACAGTGACATGCTGAATACAAAAGGTGTAGTAGACCTTACAGTGAAATGCTGAATACAACAGGTGTAGTAGACCTTACAGTGAAATGCTGAATACAACAGGTGTAGTAGACCTCACAGTGAAATGCTGAATACAACAGGTGTAGTAGACCTCACAGTGAAATGCAGAATACAACAGGTATAGTAGACCTCACAGTGAAATGCTGAAAACAACAGGTGTAGTAGACCTCACAGTGAAATGCTGAATACAACAGATATAGTAGACCTCACAGTGAAATGCTGAATACAACAGGTGTATTAGTAGACCTCACAGTGAAATGCTGAATACAACAGGTGTAGTAGACCTTACAGTGAAATGCTGAATACAACAGGTGTAGTAGACCTTACAGTGAAATGCTGAATACAACAGGTGTAGTAGACCTCACAGTGAAATGCTGAATAAAACAGGTGTAGTAGACCTTACAGTGAAATGCTGAATACAACAGGTGTAGTAGACCTTACAGTGACATGCTGAATACAACAGGTGTAGTAGACCTTACAGTGAAATGCTGAATACAACAGGTGTAGTAGACCTTACAGTGAAATGCTGAATACAACAGGTGTAGTAGTAGACCTCACAGTGAAATGCTGAATACAAAGGTGTAGTAGACCTTACAGTGAAATGCTGAATGCAACAGGTATAGTAGACCTCACAGTGACATGCTGAATACAACAGGTGTAGTAGACCTTACAGTGAAATGCTGAATACAACAGGTGTAGTAGACCTTACAGTGAAATGCTGAATACAACAGGTGTAGTAGACCTTACAGTGAAATGCTGAATACAACAGTGTAGTAGTAGACCTCACAGTGAAATGCTGAATACAACAGGTGTAGTAGACCTTACAGTGAAATGCTGAATGCAAAAGGTGTAGTAGACCTCACAGTGAAATGCTGAATACAACAGGTGTAGTAGACCTTACAGTGAAATGCTGAATACAACAGGTGTAGTAGACCTCACAGTGAAATGCTGAATACAACAGGTGTAGTAGACCTCACAGTGTGAAATAGACCTTACAGTGAAATGCTGAATACAACAGGTGTAGTAGACCTTCACATGCTGAAGGTGTAGTAGACCTTACAGTGAAATGCTGAATACAACAGGTGTAGTAGACCTTACAGTGAAATGCTGAATACAACAGGTGTAGTAGACCTCACAGTGAAATGCTGAATACAACAGGTGTAGTAGACCTAGTGAAATGCAGAATACCAGGTATAGTAGACCTCACAGTGAAATGCTGAAAACAACAGGTGTAGTAGACCTTACAGTGAAATGCTGAATACAACAGATATAGTAGACCTCACAGTGAAATGCTGAATACAACAGGTGTATTAGTAGACCTCACAGTGAAATGCTGAATACAACAGGTGTAGTAGACCTTACAGTGAAATGCTGAATACAACAGGTGTAGTAGACCTTACAGTGACATGCTGAATACAACAGGTGTAGTAGACCTCACAGTGAAATGCTGAATACAACAGGTGTAGTAGACCTTACAGTGAAATGCTGAATACAACAGGTGTAGTAGACCTTACAGTGACATGCTGAATACAACAGGTGTAGTAGACCTTAGTGAAATGCTGAATACAACAGGTGTAGTAGACCTTACAGTGAAATGCTGAATACAACAGGTGTAGTAGACCTTACAGTGAAATGCTGAATACAACAGGTGTAGTAGTAGACCTCACAGTGAAATGCTGAATACAACAGGTGTAGTACACCTTACAGTGAAAAATGCTGAATACAACAGGTGTAGTAGACCTCACAGTGAAATGCGAAATACAACAGGTGTAGTAGACCTTACAGTGAAATGCTGAATACAACAGGTGCAGTAGACCTTACAGTGAAATGCTGAATACAACAGGTGTAGTAGACCTTACAGTGAAATGCTGAATACAACAGTGTAGTAGACCTCACAGTGAAATGCTGAATACAACAGGTGTAGTAGACCTCACAGTGAAATGCTGAATACAACAGGTGTAGTAGACCTCACAGTGAAATGCTGAATACAACAGGTGTAGTAGACCTTACAGTGAAATGCTGAATACAACAGGTGTAGTAGACCTTACAGTGAAATGCTGAATACAACAGGTGTAGTAGACCTTACAGTGAAATGCTGAATACAACAGGTGTAGTAGACCATACAGTGAAATGCTGAATACAAAAGGTGTAGTAGACCTTACAGTGAAATGCTGAATACAACAGGTGTATAGTAGACCTCACAGTGAAATGCTGAATACAACAGGTGTAGTAGACCTTACAGTGAAATGCTGAATGCAACAGGTATAGTAGACCTCACAGTGAAATGCTGAATACAACAGGTGTAGTAGACCTTACAGTGAAATGCTGAATACAACAGGTGTAGTAGACCTCACAGTGAAATGCTGAATACAACAGGTGTGGTAGACCTCACAGTGAAATGCTGAATACAACAGGTGTAGTAGACCTTAGAGTGAAATGCTGAATACAACAGGTGTAGTAGACCTTACAGTGACATGCTGAATACAAAGGTGTAGTAGACCTTACAGTGAAATACTGAATACAACAGGTGTAGTAGACCTTACAGTGAAATGCTGAATACAACAGGTGTAGTAGACCTCACAGTGAAATGCTGAATACAACAGGTGTAGTAGACCTCACAGTGAAATGCTGAATACAACAGGTATAGTAGACCTCACAGTGAAATGCTGAAAACAACAGGTGTAGTAGACCTCACAGTGAAATGCTGAATATGCCATAGTAGACCTCACAGTGAAATGCTGGAATACAACAGGTGTAGTAGACTCACAGTGAAATGCTGAATACAACAGGTGTAGTAGACCTTACAGTGAAATGCTGAATACAACAGGTGTAGTAGACCTTACAGTGAAATGCTGAATACAACAGGTGTAGTAGACCTTACAGTGAAATGCTGAATAAAACAGGTGTAGTAGACCTTACAGTGAAATGCTGAATACAACAGGTGTAGTAGACCTTACAGTGACATGCTGAATACAACAGGTGTAGTAGACCTTACAGTGAAATGCTGAATACAACAGTGTAGTAGACCTTACAGTGAAATGCTGAATACAACAGGTGTAGTAGTAGACCTCACAGTGAAATGCTGAATACAACAGGTGTAGTACACCTTACAGTGAAATGCTGAATACAACAGGTATAGTAGACCTCACAGTGAAATGCTGAATACAACAGGTGTAGTAGACCTCACAGTGAAATGCTGAATACAACAGGTGTAGTAGACCTCACAGTGAAATG
>NW_027016435.1:0-9927 GCF_036934945.1 Oncorhynchus masou masou
GATACAGGGGTAGATACCACATTCTGTCTGGTACAGGGGTAGGTACTACATCCTGTCTGATACAGGGGTAGATACTACATTCTGTCTGATACAGGGGTAGATACTACATTCTGTCTGATACAGGGGTGAGATACTACATCCTGTCTGATACAGGGTAGATACTATATTCTGTCTGATACAGGGGTAGATACTACATCCTGTCTGATACAGGGGTAGATACTACATCCTGTCTGATACAGGGGTAGATACTACATTCTGTCTGGTACAGGGGTAGATACTACATTCTGTCTGGTACAGGGGTAGATACTACATTCTGTCTGGTACAGGGGTAGATACTATATTCTGTCTGGTACAGGGGTAGGTACTACATCCTGTCTCTGTGATACAGGGGTAGATACTATATTCTGTCTGGTACAGGGGTAGGTACTACATTCTGTCTGGTACATGGGTAGATACTATATTCTGTCTGGTACAGGGGTAGATACTACATTCTGTCTGGTACATGGGTAGATACTACATTCTGTCTGGTACAGGGGTAGATACTACATTCTGTCTGGTACAGGGGTAGATACTACATTCTGTCTGATACAGGGGTAGATACTACATTCTGTCTGATACAGGGGTAGATACTACATTCTGTCTGGTACAGGGGTAGATACTACATTCTGTCTGATACAGGGGTAGATACTACATTCTGTCTGATACAGGGGTAGATACTACATTCTGTCTGGTACATGGGTAGATACTACATTCTGTCTGGTACATGGGTAGATACTACATTCTGTCTGATACAGGGGTAGATACTATATTCTGTCTGATACATGGGTAGATACTACATTCTGTCTCTGTGATACAGGGGTAGATACTACATTCTGTCTGATACAGGGGTAGATACTATATTCTGTCTGGATACAGGGGTAGATACTACATTCTGTCTGATACAGGGGTAGATACTACATTCTGTCTGATACAGGGGTAGATACTACATTCTGTCTGGTACAGGGGTAGGTACTACATTCTGTCTGATACAGGGGTAGATACTACATTCTGTCTGGTACAGGGGTAGATACTACATCCTGTCTGATACAGGGGTAGATACTACATTCTGTCTGGTACAGGGGTAGATACTACATTCTGTCTGGTACAGGGGTAGATACTACATTCTGTCTGGTACAGGGGTAGATACTACATTCTGTCTGATACAGGGGTAGATACTACATTCTGTCTGGTACAGGGGTAGATACTACATCCTGTCTGATACAGGGGTAGATACTACATCCTGTCTGGATACAGGGGTAGATACTACATTCTGTCTGGTACAGGGGTAGATACTTACATCCTGTCTGATACAGGGGTAGATACTACATTCTGTCTGATACAGGGTAGATACTACATTCTGTCTGATACAGGGGTAGATACTACATCCTGTCTGATACAGGGGTAGATACTACATTCTGTCTGGTACAGGGGTAGATACTACATTCTGTCTGATACAGGGGTAGATACTACATTCTGTCTGGTACAGGGGTAGATACTACATTCTGTCTGGTACAGGGGTAGATACTACATCCTGTCTGATACAGGGGTAGATACTACATTCTGTCTGATACAGGGGTAGATACTACATTCTGTCTGGTACAGGGGTAGATACTACATTCTGTCTGGTACATGGGTAGATACTACATTCTGTCTGATACAGGGGTAGGTACTACATTCTGTCTGGTACAGGGGTAGATACTACATTCTGTCTGGTACAGGGGTAGATACTACATCCTGTCTGATACAGGGGTAGATACTACATTCTGTCTGGTACAGGGGTAGGTACTACATTCTGTCTGGTACATGGGTAGATACTATATTCTGTCTGATACAGGGGTAGGTACTACATTCTGTCTGGTACAGGGGTAGATACTACATCCTGTCTGATACAGGGGTAGATACTACATTCTGTCTGATACAGGGGTAGATACTACATTCTGTCTGGTACAGGGGTAGATACTACATTCTGTCTGGTACAGGGGTAGATACTACATCCTGTCTGGTACAGGGGTAGATACTACATTCTGTCTGATACAGGGGTAGATACTACATTCTGTCTGATACAGGGGTAGATACTACATTCTGTCTGGTACAGGGTAGATACTACATTCTGTCCAGTACATGGGTAGATACTACATTCTGTCTGGTACAGGGGTAGATACTACATCCTGTCTGATACAGGGGTAGACACTACATTCTGTCTGGTACAGGGTAGATACTATATTCTGTCTGATACAGGGTAGATACTACATTCTGTCTGATACAGGGGTAGATACTACATTCTGTCTGATACAGGGGTAGATACCATATTCTGTCTGATACAGGGGTAGATACTACATCCTGTCTGATACAGGGGTAGGTACTACATTCTGTCTGATACAGGGGTAGATACTATATTCTGTCTGATACATGGGTAGATACTACATTCTGTCTGATACAGGGGTAGATACTACATTCTGTCTGATACATGGGTAGATACTACATTCTGTCTGATACAGGGGTAGATACTACATTCTGTCTGATACAGGGGTAGGTACTACATTCTGTCTGATACAGGGGTAGATACTACATTCTGTCTGATACAGGGGTAGATACTACATTCTGTCTGGTACAGGGGTAGATACTACATCCTGTCTGATACAGGGGTAGATACTACATTCTGTCTGATACAGGGGTAGATACTACATTCTGTCTGATACAGGGGTAGATACTACATTCTGTCTGGTACAGGGGTAGATACCACATTCTGTCTGGTACAGGGGTAGATACTACATTCTGTCTGATACAGGGTAGATACTACATTCTGTCTGATACAGGGGTAGATACTACATTCTGTCTGGTACAGGGGTAGATACTACATTCTGTCTGATACAGTGGGTAGATACTACATTCTGTCTGATACAGGGGTAGATACTACATTCTGTCTGATACAGGGGTAGATACTACATTCTGTCTGATACAGGGGTAGATACTACATTCTGTCTGATACAGGGGTAGATACTACATTCTGTCTGATACAGGGGTAGATACTACATTCTGTCTGATACAGGGGTAGATACTACATTCTGTCTGATACAGGGGTAGATACTACATTCTGTCTGATACAGGGGTAGATACTACATTCTGTCTGATACAGGGGTAGATACTACATCCTGTCTGATACAGGGGTAGGTACTACATTCTGTCTGATACAGGGGTAGATACTACATTCTGTCTGATACAGGGGTAGATACTACATTCTGTCTGGTACATGGGTAGATACTACATTCTGTCTGATACAGGGGTAGATACTACATTCTGTCTGGTACAGGGGTAGATACTACATTCTGTCTGGTACAGGGGTAGATACTACATTCTGTCTGATACAGGGGTAGATACTACATTCTGTCTGATACAGGGGTAGATACTACATTCTGTCTGGTACATGGGTAGATACTACATTCTGTCTGGTACAGGGGTAGATACTACATCCTGTCTGATACAGGGGTAGATACTACATTCTGTCTGGTACAGGGGTAGATACTACATCCTGTCTGATACAGGGGTAGATACTACATTCTGTCTGATACAGGGGTAGATACTACATTCTGTCTGATACAGGGGTAGATACTACATTCTGTCTGATACAGGGGTAGATACTACATTCTGTCTGATACAGGGGTAGATACTACATCCTGTCTGATACAGGGGTAGATACTACATTCTGTCTGGTACAGGGGTAGATACTACATTCTGTCTGATACAGGGGTAGATACTACATCCTGTCTGATACAGGGGTAGATACTACATTCTGTCTGATACAGGGGTAGATACTACATTCTGTCTGATACAGGGGTAGATACTACATTCTGTCTGGTACATGGGTAGATACTACATTCTGTCTGGTACAGGGGTAGATACTACATCCTGTCTGATACAGGGGTAGATACTACATTCTGTCTGGTACAGGGGTAGATACTACATTCTGTCTGATACAGGGGTAGATACTACATTCTGTCTGATACAGGGGTAGATACTACATTCTGTCTGGTACATGGGTAGATACTACATTCTGTCTGGTACAGGGGTAGATACTACATCCTGTCTGATACAGGGGTAGATACTACATTCTGTCTGGTACAGGGGTAGATACTACATTCTGTCTGATACAGGGGTAGATACTACATTCTGTCTGATACAGGGGTAGATACTACATTCTGTCTGGTACAGGGGTAGATACTACATTCTGTCTGATACAGGGGTAGATACTACATTCTGTCTGATACAGGGGTAGATACTACATTCTGTCTGATACAGGGGTAGATACTACATTCTGTCTGATACAGGGGTAGATACTACATTCTGTCTGATACAGGGGTAGATACTACATTCTGTCTGATACAGGGGTAGGTACTACATCCTGTCTGATACAGGGGTAGATACTACATTCTGTCTGATACAGGGGTAGATACTACATTCTGTCTGATACAGGGGTAGATACTACATCCTGTCTGATACAGGGGTAGATACTACATTCTGTCTGATACAGGGGTAGATACTACATTCTGTCTGGTACAGGGGTAGATACTACATCCTGTCTGATACAGGGGTAGATACTACATTCTGTCTGATACAGGGGTAGATACTACATCCTGTCTGATACAGGGTAGATACTACATTCTGTCTGATACAGGGGTGGATACTACATTCTGTCTGGTACAGGGGTAGGTACTACATTCTGTCTGATACAGGGGTAGATACTACATTCTGTCTGATACAGGGTAGATACTACATTCTGTCTGATACAGGGTAGATACTACATTCTGTCTGATACAGGGGTAGATACTACATTCTGTCTGATACAGGGGTAGATACTACATTCTGTCTGATACAGGGGTAGATACTACATTCTGTCTCTGTGATACAGGGGTAGATACTACATTCTGTCTGATACAGGGTAGATACTACATTCTGCTCTGATACAGGGGTAGATACTACATTCTGTCTGGTACAGGGGTAGATACTACATTCTGTCTCTGTGATACAGGGTAGATACTACATTCTGTCTGATACAGGGGTAGATACTACATTCTGTCTGACAGTGATACAGTGGGTAGATACTACATTCTGTCTGATACAGGGGTAGATACTACATTCTGTCTGATACAGGGGTAGATACTACATTCTGTCTGATACAGGGGTAGATACTACATTCTGTCTGGTACAGGGGTAGATACTACATTCTGTCTGATACATGGGTAGATACTACATTCTGTCTGATACAGGGGTAGATACTACATTCTGTCTGATACAGGGGTAGGTACTACATTCTGTCTGGTACATGGGTAGATACTACATTCTGTCTGGTACAGGGGTAGATACTACATCCTGTCTGATACAGGGGTAGATACTACATTCTGTCTGGTACAGGGGTAGATACTACATTCTGTCTGATACAGGGGTAGGTACTACATCTCTGTCTGATACAGGGGTAGATACTACATTCTGTCATTTGAGGGGTGGGGTACTGCATTCTATCGATCTACAGGGGTGATACCTCATCCTGTGCAGGTACATGGGTAGACTACATTCTGTCTGATACAGGGTAGATGCACTACACATCCATATCTGATCTGAGTCATCACCATTCTGTCTGGTACAGGGGTAGATACGTTTACATTCTGTCTGATACGAGGTAGATACTACATCCTGTCTGATACAGGGGTGAATGCCTAAGTCTGTCTGGTACAGGGTAGATACTACATCCTGTCTGATACAGAGGTAGATACTATATTCTGTCTGATACAGGGGTAGATACTACATTCTGTCTGATACATGGGTAGATATTCCTGTCTGGTACAGGGGTAGATACTACATCCTGTCTGATACAGGGGTAGATACTACATTCTGTCTGGTACATGGGTAGATACTACATTCTGTCTGATACAGGGGTAGATACTACATCCTGTCTGATACAGGGGTAGATACTACATCCTGTCTGATACAGGGGTAGATACTACATTCTGTCTGGTACATGGGTAGATACTATATTCTGTCTGGTACATGGGTAGATACTACATTCTGTCTGATACAGGGGTAGATACTACATTCTGTCTGATACAGGGAGTAGATACTACATCCTGTCTGATACAGGGTAGATATACATTGTCTGGTACATGGGTAGATACTACATTCTGTCTGATACAGGGTAGATACTATATTCTGTCTGGTACATGGGTAGATACTACATTCCTGTCTGATACAGGGTAGATACTACATTCTGTCTGATACAGGGGTAGATACTACTATCTGTCTGATACAGGGGTAGATACTATATTCTGTCTGGTACATGGGTAGATACTACATTCTGTCTGATACAGGGGTAGATACTACATTCTGTCTGGTACATGGGTAGGTACTAAAGCGGGTAGATGCACATTCTGTCTGATACAGGGGTAGATACTACATTCTGTCTGATACAGGGGTAGATACTATTCTGTCTGATACATGGGTAGATACTACATTCTGTCTGATACATGGGTAGATACTAAATTACATTCTGTACATTCTGTGATACAGGGGTAGATGCTACATTCTGTCTGATACAGGGTAGATACTACATTCTGTCTCTGTGATACAGGGGTAGATACTACATTCTGTCTGGTACAGGGGTAGGTACTACATTTCTGTCTGATACAGGGGTAGATACTACATTCTGTCTGGTACATGGGTAGGTACTACATTCTGTCTGGGTACATGGGTAGGCACACATTCTGTCTGATAGAGATACATGGGTAGATACTACATTCCTGTCTGTGATACAGGGGTATATTCTGTCTCTGTATTTGGGGGTGATACTACATTCTGTCTTCTGTCTCTCTGTGATACAGGGGTAGATACTACATTCTGTCTGGTACAGGGTAGGTGCTACATTCTGTCTGATACAGGGTAGATACTACATTCTGTCTGGTACAGGGGTAGGTACTACATTCTGTATCTAGACACAGGGTAGGTACTACATTCTGTCTGATATAGAGGGGTAGATACTACATCCTGTCTGATACAGAGTGCAGGCACTACATTCTGTCTGGTACATGGGTAGATACTACATTCTGTCTGAGTACAGGGTAGATACTACATTCTGTCTGGTACAGGGGTAGATACTACATTCTGTCTGATACAGGGGTAGATACTACATTCTGTCTGGTACATGGGTAGATACTACATTCTGTCTGATACAGGGGTAGATACTACATTCTGTCTGATACAGGGGTAGATACTATATTCTGTCTGGTACATGGGTAGATACTACATTCTGTCTGATACAGGGGTAGATACTACATTCTGTCTGGTACATGGGTAGATACTACATTCTGTCTGGGTACAGGGGTAGATACTACATCCTGTCTGGATACAGGGGTAGATACTACATTCTGTCTGGTACAGGGGTAGATACTACATTCTGTCTGGTACAGGGGTAGATACTACATCCTGTCTGATACAGGGGTAGATACTACATTCTGTCTGGTACAGGGGTAGATACTACATTCTGTCATACAGGTAGATACACATTCTGTTGATACAGGGGTAGATACTACATTCTGTCTCGTGATACAGGGGTAGATACTACATTCTGTCTGGTACAGGGTAGATACTACATCCTGTCTGATACAGGGGTAGATACTATATTCTGTCTCATGGTACAGGGGTAGATACTATATTCTGTCTCTGTGGTACAGGGGTAGATACTACATTCTGTCTCTGTGATACAGGGGTAGATACTACATCCTGTCTCTGTGATACAGGGGTAGGTACTACATACTGCTCTGAGTACAGGGGTAGATACTACATTCTGTCTGGTACAGGGGTAGATACTATATTCTGTCTGGATACAGGGGTAGATACTACATCCTGTTCTGATACAGGGGTAGATACTACATTCTGTCTGGTACAGGGGTAGATACTACATCTTGTCTCTGTGATACAGGGGTAGATACTACATTCTGTCTCTGTGGTACAGGGGTAGATACTACATCCTGTCTCTGTGATACAGGGGTAGATACTACATCCTGTCTCTGTGATACAGGGGTAGATACTATATTCTGTCTCTGGTACAGGGGTAGATACTATATTCTGTCTCTGTGATACAGGGGTAGATACTATATTCTGTCTCTGTGTACAGGGTAGATACTATATTCTGTCTCTGTGATACAGGGGTAGATACTACATTCTGTCTCGTGATACAGGGGTAGATACTACATCCTGTCTCTGATACAGGGGTAGATACTATATTCTGTCTCTGTGATACAGGGGTAGATACTACATCCTGTCTCTGTGATACAGGGGTAGATACTATATTCTGTCTCTGTGATACAGGGGTAGATACTACATTCTGTCCTGTGATACAGGGGTAGATACTATATTCTGTCCTGGATACAGGGGTAGATACTACATCCTGTCTCTGGATACAGGGTAGATACTATATTCTGTTCTGGTACAGGGGTAGATACTACATTCTGTCTCGTGATACAGGGGTAGATACTACATTCTGTCTCTGTGTACATGGGTAGATACTACATTCTGTCTCTGTGATACAGGGGTAGATACTACATTCTGTCTCGGATACAGGGGTAGATACTATATTCTGTCCTGGTACAGGGGTAGATACTATATTCTGTTCTGTGATACAGGGGTAGATACTACATTCTGCTCTGTGATACAGGGGTAGATACTACATTCTGTCTCTGTGATACAGGGGTAGATACTATATTCTGTCTCTGTGATACAGGGGTAGATACTACATCCTGTCTCGGTACAGGGGTAGATACTATATTCTGTCTGTGATACAGGGGTAGATACTACATTCTGTCTCTGTGGTACAGGGGTAGATACTATATTCTGTCTCTGTGATACAGGGGTAGATACTACATCCTGTCTCTGTGATACAGGGGTAGATACTACATTCTGTCCTGTGGTACAGGGGTAGATACTACATCTCTGTCTCTGTGATACAGGGGTAGATACTATATTCTGTCTCTGTGTACAGGGGTAGATACTACATCCTGTCTCTGTGATACAGGGGTAGATACTACATCCTGTCTCTGTGATACAGGGGTAGATACTATATTCTGTCTCTGGTACAGGGGTAGATACTACATTCTGTCTCGGATACAGGGGTAGATACTATATTCTGCTCTGTGTACATGGGTAGATACTATATTCCTGTCTCTGTGATACAGGGGTAGATACTATATTCTGTCTCTGTGATACAGGGGTAGATACTACATCCTGTCTGTGTACAGGGGTAGATACTATATTCTGTCTGTGATACAGGGGTAGATACTACATCCTGTCTGTGATACAGGGGTAGATACTATATTCTGTCTCTGTGTACAGGGGTAGATACTACATCCTGTCTGATACAGGGGTAGATACTATATTCTGTCTGGTACATGGGTAGATACTACATTCTGTCTGATACAGGGGTAGATACTACATCCTGTCTCGGATACATGGGTAGATACTATATTCTGTCTCTGTGGTACAGGGGTAGATACTACATTCTGTCTGGTACAGGGGTAGATACTACATTCTGTCTGATACAGGGGTAGATACTACATTCTGTCTGGATACAGGGGTAGATACTACATTCTGTCTGGTACAGGGGTAGATACTACATTCTGTCTGGTACAGGGGTAGATACTACATTCTGTCTCGGTACAGGGGTAGATACTACATTCTGTCTGGATACAGGGGTAGATACTACATTCTGTCTGGTACAGGGGTAGATACTACATTCTGTCTGATACAGGGGTAGATACTACATTCTGTTCTGATACAGGGGTAGGTACTACATTCTGTCTGGGTACAGGGTAGATACTACATTCTGCCTCTGTGATACAGGGGTAG
>NW_027016436.1:0-9925 GCF_036934945.1 Oncorhynchus masou masou
TGTCAGGACCCGTGTTACGAACCTGGGTCTCCGGAGTGAGAAAACAGTCACTTAACCAACTGAGCCACGAATAGTCAGCAGAACCCAGAAGATGAGGCTAAAGACACAGCAGTACTTAAGACGGTGTATTTAATAAAGTAAAAAGGAGAAGTCCTTCAATACAAAAATAGTAAATCCAAAAGATGGTAGGAATAGCACAAAAAGCCTTAAGAGATCCTCAGAAACAAAAACAGAATTCCACAAGAGCATCCACCGGAATCGACAAGAATACACAGAACACTAGGGCTGGGTGCTAACATACAAACACAGAGCACAGAACTGAGGGAAACTAAGGGTTTAAATACAATCAGGGGAAAACGAGGCACAGGTGCAAATAATAATGGGGAACAAGGGAAAAAACATAAGGTCAAAAAGCACAATGGGGGCATCTAGTGACCAAAACCCGGAACAACCCTGGCCAAATCCTGACAGAATCCCCCCTAGGAACGGCTCCTGACGTTCCTACCAGCTCTCTCAGGGTGGAGGGCCCTGAACTGACGAATGAGGTCAGGGTCCAGGATGTCTTTGGCAGGAACCCAGGAGCGCTCCTCGGGACCGTAGCCTTCCCAGTCCACCAGATACTGCCAGGACCGCTGCACCCGGGCGGGAATCCAGTATCCGATGGACGGTATAAGCCGGCTGGCCTCCAATGACACGAGGCGGAGGGGGAGGTCTGTCTGCCGGGACAAGGGGAGAAAAAACAACAGGTTTTAACAATGAAATGTGAAATGTGGGATTAATCTTAAGGGATCTGGGTAAGTGTAGGCGATAAGAAACTGGGTTAACTCTCCTGGCAACCTTGAAGGGACCGGATGTATTTTTGGGACAGCTTGCGCAGACTCCACCCGTAGAGGTAAGTCTCTTGTGGAGAGCCAGACTCTCTGGCCGGGGCGCAGGGTAGGCCCGGGACGGCGACGTCTGTTGGCTTGTTGTTGGTACCCTCTGTGAGGAACGCATAAGATTAAGACGGGTCTTCCTCCACATAAGCCGACAGCGTCTGACGCAACTTCAAGGCTGAAGGCACTCTGACTTCTGCCTCCTGGTCCGGGAACAATGGAGGAGCATAGCCAAACTGACACTCGTGCGGGGACATACCAGTGGAGGAGGAGCGCAAGGTGTTGTGCGCGTATTCGGCCCAAACAATAAAGGATGACCATGTGGACGGGTTGTCACGAGTCATACATCGGAGGGTGGTTTCCAGCTCTTGATTCATCCTCTCTGTTTGGCCGTTGGACTCCGGATGGTACCCTGAAGATAGACTGGCAGAAGCCCCCATGAGTTGGCAGAAGGCCTTCCAAAACCTTGAGGCGAACTGGGGACCTCTGTCAGAAACCATATCTTGAGGAATGCCGAAGACTCGGAACACATGATTAATTACCAACTCAGCCGTTTCCTTGGCAGAAGGTAACTTAGTCAGAGGGACGAACCTGGCCGCCTTTGAAAACCTGTCGATTATGACTAGGATAGTAGTATTGCCATGGGATGGAGGAAGTCCAGTAATAAAGTCCAATGAGATATGGGACCAGGGTCTGTGGGGAACAGGTAAAGGGTGAAGGAGTCCTTGAGGGCGGAGGTGAGAAGATTTGCCCTGGCAGCACACGGGACAGGCATTGACGAAAGTGGCAACGTCTTCTCTTATGGTAGGCCACCAGAACTTACGCTGGATGAACTCCAAGGTGCGACCTACGCCCGGATGACAGGTGAGGCGAGAGGAGTGCCCCCACAGAAGGACCTGAGTCCTCACTGCCTTGGGGACAAACAACCGATTGGCAGGACCTCCTTTCGGGTCCGGTTCGCTAGCTTGAGCACGTCTCACGGTATCCTCAACTTGCCACGAGATCGGAGCCACAATCTTAGCAGCAGGAAGGACAGGCATGTCCGTGTCATCTCGAATGGCAGGAGCGTAGACTCGGGACAGGGCATCCGGTTTGAGATTCTTCGACCCGGGCCGATAGGTGAGGATAAACTGGAATCGATTGAAGAAAAGAGACCATCTAGCTTGTCTAGAGTTCAACCGCTTCGCCTGCTGGATATACTCCAGATTTTTGTGGTCCGTAAGCACTTGAAACGGGTGAGAAGCCCCCTCGAGCCAGTGTCTCCATTCCTTCAATGCCATCTTAACCGCTAGGAGTTCACGATCCCCCACATCGTAGTTCCTCTCAGTCGGGGTAAGCCGGTGTGAGAAGAAAGCGCACGGATGAAGCTTCTTGTCTTCACCCCTCTGAGACAGGACAGCTCCAACACCAACCTCTGATGCGTCTACCTCCACCACAAATGGTTCATCCGTAGTCGGTAGTATCAGGATGGGAGCAGAGAGAACGCGCTGCTTGAGTCCTTGGAAGGCCGTCTCAGCTTCTCTTCCCCACAAAAACCTTGCATTGCCACCCTTGGTTAAAGCTGAGAGAGGGGCTGCCACCAAGCTGAAGTTCTTGATGAACTTGCGGTAAAAGTTTGTGAAGCCCAGGAAACGCTGAACTTCCTTAACGGATTTGGGGGTGGGCCAATCCGCTACCGCCCCTACCTTCCTGGGGTCCATTTGGACTCGACCGGGTTCCACTACAAATCCCAGGAATTGTACTCGGGATGAATGGAATTCACATTTTTCCGGCTTAACGTACAGATGGCTGTCCAGGAGGCGTTTGAGTACTTGTCTGACATGCTTAGTGTGTTCTTGAAGGGAGCTCGAAAAGATGAGGATGTCATCCAAGTAAACGAACACAAATATGTTAAGCATATCCCTAAGCACATCGTTTATGAGCGCTTGGAACACCGCTGGGGCGTTGGTCAGGCCGAAGGGCATCACCAAGTATTCATAGTGACCAGTAGGCGTGTTGAAAGCGGTCTTCCACTCGTCACCAGGTCTGATCCGCACAAGATGGTATGCGTTCCGCAGGTCAAGCTTAGTGAAAACAACTGCTTCCTGGAGCAGCTCGAAGGCTGTGGCCATAAGGGGTAGCGGGTAACGGTTACGGACGGTTATGGCATTGAGTCCCCGGTAGTCGATGCAAGGACGTAATCCACCGTCTTTCTTGGCCACAAAGAAAAACCCTGCTCCCGCCGGGGAGGTGGATGGACGCATGAGGCCTGCTTCCAGAGCGTCCTTGATGTAGGTATCCATAGCAGCTCGTTCGGGTGGAGATAGGGAAAAGATCCGACCCCTGGGGGGCAAGTGCCCGGAAACAGGTCGATGGGGCAATCGTAAGGTCTATGGGGTGGTAGCATGGTGGCCCTCTGTTTGCTAAACACCAGTTTGAGGTCATGGTAACACTCGGGAACTCGGGTCAGGTCGATGGATTCTAAAGACTCGGGAGTAGAACTCGGGAATTCTGGAAAATACAAGTAGCTTGGCACGTAGGACCCCACTGCTTGATAGTGCCCACAGACCAGTCGATGTGAGGGTTATGGCTGTGAAGCCAGGGGTATCCAAGGACGAGAGGGAACTCGGAACAGGAGATCAAATGAAAGTTCATCAATTCCTGGTGTTGTGAAACTGAAAGTCGCAAGGAGGTAGTGACATGAGTGACAAGTCCAGATCCCAAAGGGCTTCCATCCAATGTAGTGACCCTCATGGGTTCACTTAGAGGTTCAGAGGGAACGCCATTCTCCTTCGCCCAGACACCATCCATGAAGTTACCTGCGGCTCCAGAGTCTACCAAGGCTTGAAGGTGAAGCTTGTGGTTGTCCCAGGAGAGGGTGACTGGAATGAGCAGACGGGAGTTGGACGGATGGGAGGAGGTTATGTTTCCCGTTACAGTTCCCCCGGTCTGTACGGGACAGAGCGTTTCCCTGGAGCCCGGGACACGTGGAACGGAAATGGCCCGGTTTGCCGCAATATAGACAGCGTCGCTCCCTCATCCGGCGGTCTCTCTCAGCCTGGGAGATGCGTCCAATCTGCATGGGTTCCGATGGAGCCAGCGAGGATAAAGGTGGGGACTCGGAGCTGGGACTGATAGGGGCTAGAGGTCTACGGTTGAGTTCTCTCTCTCTCAGACGCTGGTCAATGCGTGAGGCCAACTTGATCAGGGACTCGAGATTGTCCGGTGGTTCCCGAGTGGCCAGTTCATCTTGGATAGTGTCGGAAAGGCCTTTCAGAAAGCACACCGTGAGCGCCTCGTTGTTCCAGCCACTTGCTGCTGCCACCGTGCGGAACTGGATGGCATAGTCCGTCACGCTGCGCCAACCTTGGTGGAGAGTCAGGAGCTGTTTGGCTGAGTCAGAACCACTGCTTGGGCCTTGAAACACTCGTTTGAATTCCTCAGCAAAGGCAGAGTAGCTGGCACAGCAGGAACTATGGGCATCCCACACAGCAGTAGCCCAGGCCAGGGCTTTTTCCGACAGCAGGGTGATGATATAAGCGATCTTAGACCGGTCGGTGGGAAACGACGAGGGTTGTAGCTCAAAGGAGAGAGAACATTGGGTGAGAAACCCTTTACAAGCACTTGGATCACCTGAGAACCGTTGGGGAGGTGGAAGACGAGGTTCAGCCAGGGGGTTAACTGCCATGGGTACGTGAATCTGAGGTACTGGGACGGGAACTGTTGCCGGGGTAAGACGATCAGATATTTGCTTAATGGAAGTCAGCATCTCCGACAGAAGATGAGAATGTCTAGCCATTAAGGCCTCTTGCTGAACCAGGGCGGCTTCGTGGCGTTGGACAGTCTCCTGGTGGTGGGACAGCATGGCAAAAGGTCCTGGGAACTGGCTGCCTCTGGGTTCATTTTTGGCTCTGTGTTTCTGTCAGGACCCGGTTACGAACCTGGGTCTCCGGAGTGAGAAACAGTCACTTAACCAACTGAGCCACGAATAGTCAGCAGAACCCAGAAGATGAGGCAGACACAGCAGTACTTAAGACGGTGTATTTAATAAAGTAAAAAGGAGAAGTCCTTCAATACAAAAATAGTAAATCCAAAAGATGGTAGGAATAGCACAAAAAAGCCTTAAGAGATCCTCAAAAACAAAAACAGAACTCCACAAGAGCATCCACCGGAATCGACAAGAATACACAGAACACTAGGGCTGGGTGCTAACATACAAACACAGAGCACAGAACTGAGGGAAACTAAGGGTTTAAATACAATCAGGGGAAACGAGGCACAGGTGCAAATAATAATGGGGAACAAGGGAAAAAACATAAGGTCAAAAAGCACAATGGGGGCATCTAGTGACCAAAACCCGGAACAACCCTGGCCAAATCCTGACAATATTCATCTCATATGTATACATATATACTGTACTCTATCATCTACTGCATCCTTATGTAATACATGTATCACTAGCCACTTTAACTATGCCACTTTGTTTACATACTCATCTCATATGTATATACTATACTCGATACCATCTACTGTATCTTGCCTATGCTGCTCTGCACCATCACTCATTCATATCTTTATGTACATATTCTTTATCCCCTTACACTGTGTATAAGATATTAGTTTTGGGTATTAGTTAGATTACTTGTTGGTTATTACTGCATTGTCGGAACTGGAAGCACAAGCATTTCGCTACACTCGCATTAACATCTGCTAACCATGTGTATGTGACAAATAAAATTTGATTTGATTTGAGGCATGTTTTGTAAATCAAATGATACAAACCCCACAAAAATCTTAAATTCCAGGGTGTAAGGCAACATGTCACCAGGACTTTTATTCTCTATTTTGGTTAGGCCAGGTGTGACTAGGGTGGGCATTCTAGTTTCTTTATTTATAGGTTTTTCTATTTCTATATGTTTTGGCGGAAGGGTTCTCAATCAGGGACAGCTTTCTAACGTTGTCTCTGATTGGGAATCATACTTAGGCAGCCTGTTGTTCCACCTTAGTTGTGGGTAGTTGTCTGTGTTAGTGTGCTGTAGTCAGCTACGATCGTTTGTTGTTTCTTGTTTTGTTGGCGACATTTATAAATAAAAAGAAAATGTACGCTCCAGCACGCTGTACCTTGGTCCGGTCATTCCTCTGTGATGCTCATGACACAACAAACTAGGAAAAATGCCAAAGGGGATTAATACTTTCTCAAGCCAATGTATCTGCGCCAGCGTGTCAGTGTTTGTAGACATTATACAATGCATTCTGGGAGTCACATAAACGTCTGTCAGACCAAAGATGTTAAAATGAAGTGAAGGAATGGTTCTCTCATCTTTCAAGTAAACTTCGGAAGTGAATGAAGGAAGTGAATAATGAAGCGACACACCCCTTCAACATGCATACTGCAAACAGACCAGAAGCTATGCATATCATCTTGTATCTTTGGTTGATGTTAAAAACAAACTGCCCGTTGTCTTATTACTTTCGTTTCATAAGTGTTTTTCTTATTCATTTTTGATCAATGGTGAGCACCCCTGATGTGAATTATAAATACTGTTGCTATTAGCTAATTCACATTGTGGTTCTATCAGCCGAGAGTTATCTAAATATAACGGATTGTGTTAGGTCAACCTTTCCTCAGTTAGCGCTAGGACTAATGTTGCCTACATTTTCCGGTTTGGATGATTGTTTATGCTGTCGATTCTTCTGTGAATGTCTGAACATTGCATCCCAAAAAAGCTGGCCACATTCAGGAAATAGCTTTGTAAGGACTGTGTTTGTGCAAAATGTTTCTGTGAAACAATCGAAACTGGACGTTCTAAATGAGCATTCAAACATTGGTTTGAGCGTATGCTGCAGGGACCACTGTAAAATCATCACAGCAGTTTGTTACTTGTGAAAACCTCTTTTATATCAAGAATAAATAAGTTCAGGAGTTAAAATTTGTTTCACCTTTTCACACCTAAGTTCCAAATATCTCTTACAGTCGCCCCAGAGTGAGTTTTTCATTATGCTCGTGAATACACTCAGTGTTCCAAAATGTGATTGTCCCACAACAGGACAGTTAACGTGTTCACGGTACAGGTTCCCCAAGGCCCCCCCCCTGCTCAACTCAAAAGGTGGCGCATAGAATGAAAAAATATTCTTAGAAATATTCAACCTCCACACATTAACAAGTCCAATAGCTCAAGTGAAAGATAAACACCTTGTTCATCTACCCAGCGAGTCAGATTTCTAAAATGTTTTTCACGCGAAAACATAGCACATATTTATGTCAAACCACCACAAAGACACAGACGATATACAGCCATTTTGTCGAACAAAAGATGCAATCACAAACGCAGGATTAAAAGAAAAATAATTCACTAACCTTTTGAAAATCTTCATCAGATGACAGTAATAGGACATGTTACACAGTACATTTATGTTTTTTTTTCAATAATATGCAATTTATATCCATAAATCTCCGTTTACATTGACGCCATGTTCAGAAAATCCTCAAAAATGTCCGGCGAAATTATAGATCGCTCCGCCAGATAACAGAAATACACATCATAAACTTTGACTAAATATACATGTTCTACATATAGTTAGAAAGATACACTCCTTCTTAATGCAACCGCTTTGTCACATTTATTTTTAACGTTTAAGAATTCGCTCACTATTCAATAATCTGAGGCGGCGCTCAGACGTAAGCAATATTTCTCCGCTATGTTGGAGTCAACAGAAATACAAACTTACAACATAAATATTCCCTTACCTTTGATGGTCTTCGATCAGAATGTAGTGGAAGGAGTCATACTTACCCAATACATCGTTCTGTTTCAAGTCATGTGTCTTTGTATTAACATATACTACCACTTTCAGCTGAAATGCATCCAAAATGACTTCTGGTCCCGAACAGTTGCGCATCAAAACTTCAAAATTACATATTATATGTCGACAAAGCTGGTCAAACTAAGTGCAGAATCAAGCTTTAGGATGTTATAAACGTACAAAACAATTGGCGATTCAACCGGACAAAAGCAATTCTTCTCAGACAATCTGGAACACAGGAATGACTGTGTACAATTCGCGCTCTAACGTGCATGTATTTCCTCGTGACACCCACTATTTTGCCTCCCAAAGGGTCAAAGCTCGCGGGATTTGCACAATTAAATGCTCTACTGAATGACGACATCTAGTGGAAGACATAGAAAGTGTTTCCAGATCCATAGCTGGTTGGGAAGGGTGGGGCGATGACGTCAAAGTTGGCCCAACTTTCATGTTTCCAAAACTAGTTTGGGAGATTGGCTGCCCTGTGAGTTCTGCTATACTTACAGACATAATTCAAACGGTTTTAGAAGCTTTAGAGTGTTTTCTATCCAATAATAATTATTATATGCATATATTAGCAATTTTGGACAGATTTGTTTTCAGTTTACTATGGGCACGCAATTCATCCAAAGGGGGCAGTATTGTCCCGAGCCTTAACCCATGCTGCCCCCACACCATGGCACGCTCCTGCTAATTATCTATAGGCTGTGTTTCAACTTCTCAGTCATCAAACTATTTTCATTTTCTAACAACAGTTTGAATTGAGGTGTGTTCCGACCTACTCATTCATTTACAAAGAGGTAGCCCATTTCACTGTTACGGACAATTTACCTTTGAGGCATTACTCTTTGCCCGGACAAACTTCTCTTCAACAAGAGCCCAAGATTTACCCAGTGTTTCACCAGATCAAGTATCGAGACATTTCAGACGACTAAAAGAGGTCTTATGTAGCAAAATTGTAAATTGTGTTTTACAATAGATAAAAGTAGAGACTCAGAGCTACAGAACTGTATATCATACACTACAGTCGAGGAACAATGGGAAAGTAACTTTGCTTTGAAAGTTGATAAACTTGTAAACTCACTTTTGAGAAAATTGCATTTGTAACTTTTAGTACTACTACATGAGATCCCTGCTCTGTCTACAGCCATTCAGCATCGTTCACACCCTCTTGCTTTAGCCCCACCCATCTCTTTAAGGGTTGATCCATGCGTTCTGTACTAACAACAGAAGCCAGGCACCCAAGCAAACTTGCTAGCTACAGTAGCATGTGAAAGTGTTGAGCTGAAAGAGCTGAAGATATCAAAGCTATCCTGCGCCAAGTACACCTGTGACGAGAGTGCACTGAAATCAGAGTAGACGGCCAGACTAACTTACGAACGCACCAAAATGGTTACTTGCATAGTGGAGTCTTTTTTAAGACATGTAGCTACAGTGCCTGCGAAAGTATTCGCCCCTTGAACTTTGCGACCTTTTGCCACATTTCAGGCTTCAAACATAAAGATATAAAACTATATTTTTTTGTGAAGAATCAACAACAAGTGGGACAATACAATCATGAAGTGGAACGACATTTATTGGATATTTCAAACTTTTTTTAACATATCAAAAACTGAAAATTGGGCGGCAAAATTATTCAGCCCCCTTGGGTTAATACTCTGCAGCGCTCACCTTTTGCTGCGTATTACAGCTGTAAGTCGCTTGGGGTATGTCTCTATCAGTTTTGCACATCGAGAGACTGAATTTTTTCCCCATTCCTCCTTGCAAAACAGCTCTGAGCTCAGTGAGGAAGTTGATGGAAAGCATTTGGTGAACAGCAGTTTTCAGTTCTTTCCACAGATTCTCGATTGGATTCAGGTCTGGACTTTTGACTCGCGCCATTCTAACACCTGGATATGTTTATTTTTGAACCATTCCATTGTAGATTTTGCTTTATGTTTTTGGATCATTGTCTTGTTGGAAGACAAATCTCCGTCCCAGTCTCAGGTCTTTTGCAGACTCCATCAGGTTTTCTTCCAGAGTCGTCCTGTATTTGGCTCCATCCATCTTCCCATCAATTCTAACCATCTTCCCTGTCCCTGCTGAAGAAAAGCAGGCCCAAACCATGATGCTGCCACCACCATGTTTGACAGTGGGTATGGTGGGTTCAGGGTGATGAGCTGTGAGGCTTTTACGCCAAACATAATGTTTTGCATTGTTGCCAAATAGTTCCATTTTTTGGTTTCATCTGACCAGAGCACCTTCTCTTCCACATGTTTGGTGTGTAT
>NW_027016437.1:0-9924 GCF_036934945.1 Oncorhynchus masou masou
GGTGCTGGTTAGGTCAAAGTTTTCATGGAATGGGGGTTTGGCATATTGTATATCTTAAATAATATGTATGCTATATTCAGATATAGATTTGTCTGTTAAATATTACTTACCCTTCCATTTATTGACCAGTTGTCTGGGACATGGATGCTGTTTCGAAGTGACAATTTGTAGGCAAGTTCTCTGCATTTAAGGTCCATGCAACTGGTCCGCAAAATTCTTGATTAGCAAGCTCGGAATGCGTGTCGTCAGATACGACCTTGTATGCCTCTGAGACTCTATCAAAGCCTCCCATTCGTACACGTACATGTTTGTGTTCTGTTTTGTCATTGTAACTCTTCAGTGTCATTCAGTCTATTTTTTCCATCCAAAACTCCCTTGGCTGCTTTCTGAAGAACCTCAAGGGGAGCTAGACCCCTGGGCATGATGATGTCTGTAACAATACAAACAGCTATCCTGAGTTCATAAGCATGACACATGGAAAATGACTGCATGCTGGTCCCGATTCAGACTTAGGAATCCTATCATTTTTTTACACGTTTTGATTTAAGCACTAGTTGGTATTCAGACTTAGCGTATGCAGGTGCGTAATGGGTTTTGCAGGAGTGGCTCCCTTGCGCACACTAAATAAATACAATTAAACTACTGAAAACCCTCCCACTTGCTAGCCAACCAATTTTCTTGTGGAGTTTTTATTCAATAGGGTTTTCTGTACATTTATGTAAAGCCTTCCCTTTAATTTAAAAAAAAAAATCTCGACAGTCTCAGTAGAATATACTGTTTATCGAGAGACATGTTCAGAATAGGGATCAATGAAAGAAAATACCTGCATATTCGTCTCCTTTTCAGCACCAATTGGTAGATAAAAAAAATATTCTGATCTTTATTTAGGGTACGGGAAGTATTTATGAACCCTACATAAACAGAGTTGGACAGCCTTTGCACACAACATATATAGAACATACAGTGGTTTCATGTATGCTGAAAGTTGCCATATTAAAATGGTTCAATCCATGAGAAGTGTACAATAGTCCTATAAATCTACCCTAATCTTCACTAATCACAGAACTGTGATGACAAAAGGTCCAGTTTGTCGTGAAACGTGCGCCAGGCGGCGCCAGGTTTAACCTGCTAGGTATGGTCTGCGTTCCATAATGATTCAAATATGTCCCAAGTTATTGCACAACTTGTAGTACTTTATAGTAATCTGATCCACTATTTGTAGCGACCATCAGGACCAACCACACAGATGTGACAGTGGAAAGAAAGGTAAACTAACGATGTAATATAATGATGCAAAATGTAGGCTACAAATGGAAGGAAACTAACAGTCATTTCACCCAAGTGACAGTTGTTATGTATGTGGGTATTACTGACGGTGGCTACCAATAGTGGCTAATATTCATATGAGAGAAATGGTTCAAAATAACTGAAAAGTTCGGGCAGACTTGAAAAGAGGCCAAAATACCTGTCAAGTTGACATGCTTTTCCGTTTGCTGAAATATGACTGCTTTCACAAATACATCCAGCGATCATAAGGTAAACTAGGTCTAAAACAATTGTCGTTTATATTTACAATCCACTTATCCAAACAGATAAGCTCTTATCAATTTATAAATTACACTGCACGGAGATCATTGTATCGGAAAAATGAAAGTTGATGTTTTTCCACTTGGATCTGGCATGTTGCTCGACTTTATTCAAGGTCTCTTTGCGCGTGGTGGAATTATGAGGGAATTAAGTCCAGGTCAAAATATAGCATATCTGTAGACACACCTCCATTTCTGTGATCTCCAAACGGATACCTGGCGGACAGATGCATTTGCCAATACTTAAGTTCAAGATCAGTATGAGAGAAGGGTGCATAAAAGGAATTGAGTTTAATTGATGCACTCGTAACTCAGATCTCAATTCCCCATTATGCATAAAATGGACTCTTACAAATCTTACAACTATCTACTTTGGTTTTGATACAAGCAACATGAAACCTATAGCAATGAATTCAAATGACATTTAAAAAAGATCATCTGAATAAATACTTTTTCCATGTGGTTTGTTCCTTCGCAGACTCCTTCGCAGGTTGTCACTAATTAACATGGTCACAAAGTCATAAACCCTGCCTGCTTCTACAATTTGTCCTCTTAAAATCTCATTTCAAGCCTAACCCACACATTAACCATAACCTTAACCACACTGCTAAACTTATGCTTAATGCTAGCTTTTAGATTATGACCAAAAAACACATTATTGTTTTCATGACTTTTTACAATAGCCAATTCTAGTGGAAACAATGAAATGATGACCACTTCCTAAATATTTGGTCACATGATTCGTTTTGTGTATGGTTTCCTAGAAAGAAAGGGTGGCTCAACGTACTCCACTCTCCCCTACTGCTTTCAGTGTTGTTTGTACTCTTTAAGGGATAGTTCACCTAAATTACAAGATGGCATAAGTGGATTCCTTGTAAACAGTCCGTGGATGAGATAAGACAGCAATCCATGCTGTCTTTAGTTTTTGGTTATATTTTTGGTTTTGTTTACCCTAGCCATGTCATTTTGTAATGCGGGTGAGAACTATCCCTTTAAGCTCCTATGTTGAAATGTGTCACACGTCTTCTAAAGCTATGACTGAGGAGAAAGGTCAAGGTAAAGCCAGTTAAAGCTCAGTGTGTCAGGTTCACGTGTCGGCGGCGTAGCACCGGTTGTTTGCCGACTGAGGTTAAACTTAACATGCTATGAGAACCAACCGTCCATATCCTCTAGTACAGATGGCCGACTGCATGCGCACCATGATTATCTCAGTGCAGGCCTCACATCTACTTATAACTCCTGTTGCCCAATGTGCTACATCTTGATTCTCCACCCTTCTCCATAGTATGCACTTGCCAATGCTGACTACCCTTATCCACCATCCTGAGTGCTCCACTCTCCTATGCTTTTAAATCCGACAGGAGTGTACACTCTTTCAGAGAAGGATGGAGAATCGGGCTGCAGCGTTTCGGTATCATGATCTGATCAGGAATATCAATGACTGAACTTGATGCTATTCACAGGATACTGTACATGCGTTATGGAGATGAGTATTTAGTTTGATCATAAGTATCACCGGGGCTTAAGCATTATTGTGTTCATGTGGTTGAGCTCAGTGCAAACTTCAGATTTGTCTGACTATTAACCATGTAGTATTGCTACTTCACAGAATGTGTTTTGATTACCTAATTGATTTTCTAGCTCTTGCTAGATACTGTCCGTCAATTGTACAGTATGGTACATTATAATACAGTGTCACATATGGCCCTACAGCTGTTAACTCATAGCAGCACAATCTGCACTCATCCTCTGTGTGTGTGTGTGCTTCCTCCTCCCAGCCTGCAGGGGCATCGCAGCACGGCTCTATGGTGCGGGCATTGAGCAGGGACAGGGAGAAAGAAAGGGAGAGGAGGCCAAAGGGAGATGGAGCAGGGCCTGGGCCTGACGAGATAATGGAGGACCTGGGTCCAGATGAGCCCGACCTTTCAACTCTCCAGGTAAAAAAAGAGAATGTGCTCAACTCTTATCCTCTTATGTAAACACATTAAAGGGTGTTTGGAAGCAAAAATAGATCACATTGAAAAAAATAGCAAAAAGCCAGCATTCACTTCATAAGTTGCAATTGAAGCTTGGTTTAATTCTCTTTTGAACTCATGGCAACATGTCTTAAATTTTACAACTTGGTTGAGATGGGTCCACACCCCGAAAGAAGTCTATGGGCCAGGAGAAACTGTAATCATGTTTCTTTAAATAGCCACTAAAAACTTCAGCTAACTTGACTTACCGCTAGCTAACATTCAATGGAAGTGGTGCGGACAGAGACCCTAGTGACAGACCACACACTGACATACAGTATGTTACCTTTCCCCTCACAGCCTTGCAGAAGATGGCCCTGTTCAACCAGCTGTCAAGCAGCCCTCAAAGCCTGCTGCAGAGGGGCCGGGGCCTCAGGCGACACCGCCAGCGCAGACCCAACGCGCTTCCAGACCCAGCCTATTACCCAGGGAGAGGTGGATCAGGTATAGAGTCTTGCCCCTCTCTCAACCCAGATAGACAATGGACATGTTTCACTTATCCACCCTTGTCCAGAAGTGTGCACAGCAGTGGCTGTAGGGAGGTTCCACCATTGTTAAATCCATGCGAGATAGTGTGCAAGTGCACACCTAGGGATAAAATGTTGGGCTTCCTTTCTCTTACTTTTCAAAACTGTAGCCACTCTAAGTGTCAAGCCTTACACCGAGGCCAGTTTCCCTGACCAAATTCAGCCTCGTCCTGGACTAAAACACCACCAATGGAGATTCTCCATATTTTTGGAAACTAGTTTCTCTTTGCCCTGATACAACTACAGGTTGATCATTCCGTGTAAACACTAAAGAACTTACACAATCACGCCATTAGTAAGTGATCAAGTCTCAGAAAATATTCAAGAAAAGCAGCCTAATATTGAACTGAAACATTCATGTGAACTAGTATTAAACAACCCTCTAAGTGAAGTAATGCTGTGCCCGTACAGGAGATAGATCCTATGGTTACCTCTCTTCCTCCTCCACCTCCTCCTCCGTTGACTAAGAGAGAACAAGTAGGAGCCTGCCTAGCAACCTGCCTAAACATTGCTGCTGACTGGTAGTGCCCTGCTCATAGTATCCTAAAAGCTTGTGTGCGTTCGTTTGGCCAGCCCTGATGCCCATTAACAGTATGGCTTGGTGTTTACGGTTAATGAAGATGTTGAAATGCTGAGCCCTCACAGGCGCCACGATTTTCATTCACTTTGAAGATGTGACGTAACCACACAGTGCGTCATTCATTTAAGGACGACAGTACGGCGTGACGTTATGCTGCTACGTTGTGCTTGCTTACAGAAGACTTTGGCATGGAGGCGCCCTAGTGTTTAGTGACTACAACGATATTCTGCCACAAGATGCTTTAGTATCGTGTTAGCAAGAGAGTTCTGCTCCTCTAAAATGCTTATCCAGTGGCTGAATAAGTCTGCATGAACCCTTCAGTAACACTATTTCTAGGAATGTATTCGACTCCGATGCATGCAAGGTTGGTTCTTGTGCAAATGCTGTCTTGTCTTGAAAATCGAGTGCACAGTGAAGGTGAATACATCGGTTGAATGAATGTTGATTAGGTCGATGGAGGGCGTCACATTTCGACCCATCGTCAAAGATGGTAGGGAAGTTGTGTTCATGCATGCTGCTTGGTTCTAAGGTTGCTGCACTGAAGGTGAAGGTCATTTAAAGAATGGTAAAGGGTAAGTGCTCACTCTCAGGTGAACATCACAGAAGAGTCCTAAAAAGCAGGATGAATTATAATGCACAACATTTTAATGCTGTGATTATTCACTACTAAAGAAAATGACCTCTTACACTGCTTTCCATTGGTCATTTATTATGAATGGGGTAAATGGGATGTGGTCAGAGGCAATGACTTGTGAATTGTGATGTTATTTGTATGACAGGTATATGTTGTCATACTTGAGTAAAAGTAAAGATACCTTGATAGAAAATCACCCAAGTAAAAGTAAAAATCACTCAGTAAAATTCTACTTGAGTAAAAGTACTTGGTTAAAATATACTTAAGTATCAAAAGTAAAAGTATACATAATTTCAAATTCTTATATTAAGCAAACCAGAATCCCCAAACCAGATACCCCAAAAAACTACTTAAGTAGTACTTTAAATTATTTTTACTTAAGTAATTTACACCACTGCCCAGGCCTGCCTAAGGTATGTTTTGTTTAGATTTGGCGATAGTGTTTTTTTGTATGACCAAATGTGAAGAGCTACTTGATCGGTTTCATCACTTACGGTATATGTTCTGACTGCATGTTGTCCTTTCCCCGTCCCTTTATCCCCGTCCCTTTATCCCCCGTCCCTTTATCCCCGTCCCTTTATCCCTCCATCCCTTTATCCCGTCCCTTTATCCACTTCATCCTTTATCCCTTTATCCCTTCATCCCCCGTCCCTTTATCCCCCGTCCCTTTATCCGCCATCCCTTTATCCCTCTATCCCTTTATCCCCCCATCCCTTTATCCCTCCATCCCTTTATCCCCGTCCCTTTATCCCTCCATCCTTTATCCCCGTCCCTTTATCCCTCCATCCCTTTATCCCGTCCCTTTATCCCTCCATCCCTTTATCCCGTCCCTTTATCCCTCCATCCCTTTATCCCCCGTCCCTTTATCCCTCCATCCCTTTATCCCGTCCCTTTATCCCCGTCCCTTTATCCCCGTCCCTTTATCCGCCATCCCTTTATCCCCCGTCCCTTTATCCCCGTCCCTTTATCCCTCCGTCCCTTTATCCCTCCGTCCCTTTATCCCTCCGTCCCTTTATCCCTCTGTCCCCTTATCCCTCTGTCCCCTTATCCCTCCGTCCCTTTATCCCTCCGTCCCTTTATCCCTCTGTCCCCTTATCCCTCCGTCCCTTTATCCCTCCGTCCCTTTATCCCTCCGTCCCTTTATCCCTCCGTCCCTTTATCCCTCCATCCCTTTATCCCCGTCCCTTTATCCCTCCATCCCTTTATCCCCGTCCCTTTATCCCTCCATCCCTTTATCCCCCGTCCCTTTATCCCTCCATCCCTTTATCCCGTCCCTTTATCCCTCCATCCCTTTATCCCGTCCCTTTATCCCTCCATCCCTTTATCCCCGTCCCTTTATCCCTCCATCCCTTTATCCCCGTCCCTTTATCCCCCCGTCCCTTTATCCCCCGTCCCTTTATCCCGCCATCCCTTTATCCCCCGTCCCTTTATCCCCCGTCCCTTTATCCCTCCGTCCCTTTATCCCTCCGTCCCTTTATCCCTCCGTCCCTTTATCCCTCTGTCCCCTTATCCCTCTGTCCCCTTATCCCTCCGTCCCTTTATCCCTCCGTCCCTTTATCCCTCCGTCCCTTTATCCCTCTGTCCCCTTATCCCTCCGTCCCTTTATCCCTCCGTCCCTTTATCCCTCCGTCCCTTTATCCCTCCGTCCCTTTATCCCTCTGTCCCCTTATCCCTCTGTCCCTTATCCCTCCGTCCCTTTATCCCTCCGTCCCTTTATCCCTCCTGTCCCCCTTATCCCTCCGTCCCTTTATCCCTCGTCCCTTTATCCCTCCGTCCCTTTATCCCTCCGTCCATTTATCCCTCTGTCCCTCCATCCCTTTATCCCTTTATCCCTCCGTCCCTTTATCCCCCCGTCCCTTTATCCCCCGTCCCTTTATCCTCCGTCCCTTTATCCCTCCGTCCCTTTATCCCTCCGTCCCTTTATCCCTCCGTCCCTTTATCCTCGTCCCTTTATCCCTCCGTCCCCTTATCCCTCCGTCCCTTTATCCCTCCGTCCCTTTATCCCTCTGTCCCTTTATCCCTCCATCCCTTTATCCCTCCATCCCTTTATCCCTCCGTCCCTTTATCCCTCCATCCCTTTATCCCTCCGTCCCTTTATCCCCGTCCATTTATCCCTCTGTCCCTCCATCCCTTTATCCCCTTTATCCACTCCGTCGCTATCCCCCGTCCTTTATCCCTCCCGTCCCTTTATCCCCAGTCTTTATCCCTCCCGTCCCCGTTATCCCTCCGTCCCTTTATCCCTCCATCCCTTATCCCTCCGTCCCTTTATCCCCCCGTCCCTTATCCCCCGTCCTTTATCCCTCCGTCCCTTTATCCCCCCGTCCCTTTATCCCCCGTCCCTTTATCCCCCGTCCCTTTATCCCCCGTCCCTTTATCCCTCCATCCCTTTATCCCTCCATCCCTTTATCCCCCTGTCCCTCCATCCCTTTATCCCTCCATCCCTTTATCCCTCCGTCCCTTTATCCCTCCGTCCCTTTATCCCTCCGTCCCTTTATCCCCCCGTCCCTTTATCCCTCCATCCCTTTATCCCTCCATCCCTTTATCCCCTCGTCCCTCCATCCCTTTATCCCTCCATCCCTTTATCCCCCCGTCCCTCCATCCCTTTATCCCTCCGTCCCTTTATCCCTCCGTCCCTTTATCCCTCCGTCCCTTTATCCCCCCGTCCCTTTATCCCTCCGTCCCTTTATCCCCCCGTCCCTCCATCCCTTTATCCCTCCATCCCTTTATCCCTCCATCCCTTTATCCCCCCGTCCCTTTATCCCCCGTCCCTTTATCCCTCCATCCCTTTATCCCTCCATCCCTTTATCCCTCCATCCCTTTATCCCCCCGTCCCTCCATCCCTTTATCCCTCCATCCCTTTATCCCTCCATCCCTTTATCCCTCCGTCCCTTTATCCCTCCATCCCTTTATCCCTCCATCCCTTTATCCCCCCGTCCCTCCATCCCTTTATCCCTCCATCCCTTTATCCCTCCGTCCCTTTATCCCTCCGTCCCTTTATCCCTCCGTCCCTTTATCCCTCCGTCCCTTTATCCCTCTGTCCCTTTTCCCTCCATCCCTTTATCCCTCCATCCCTTTATCCCTCCGTCCCTTTATCCCTCCATCCCTTTATCCCTCCGTCCCTTTATCCCCCCGTCCATTTATCCCTCTGTCCCTCCATCCCTTTATCCCTTTATCCCTCCGTCCCTTTATCCCCCCGTCCCTTTATCCCCCCGTCCCTTTATCCCTCCGTCCCTTTATCCCCCCGTCCCTTTATCCCTCCGTCCCTTTATCCCTCCATCCCTTTATCCCCCCGTCCCTCCATCCCTTTATCCCCCGTCCCTTTATCCCTCCATCCCTTTATCCCTCCATCCCTTTATCCCCTCGTCCCTCCATCACTTTATCCCTCCATCCCTTTATCCCCCGTCCCTCCATCCCTTTATCCCTCCGTCCCTTTATCCCTCCGTCCCTTTATCCCTCCGTCCCTTTATCCCCCGTCCCTTTACCCCCCGTCCCTTTATCCCTCCGTCCCTTTATCCCCCGTCCCTTTATCCCTCCGTCCCTTTATCCCTCCGTCCCTTTATCCCTCCGTCCCTTTATCCCCCGTCCCTTTATCCCCCGTCCCTTTATCCCCCGTCCCTTTATCCCTCCGTCCCTTTATCCCTCCGTCCCTTTATCCCTCCGTCCCTTTATCCCCCGTCCCTTTATCCCCCGTCCCTTTATCCCTCCGTCCCTTTATCCCTCCGTCCCTTTATCCCCCGTCCCTTTATCCCCCGTCCCTTTATCCCTCCATCCCTTTATCCCTCCGTCCCTCCATCCCTTTATCCCTCCATCCCTTTATCCCTCCATCCCTTTATCCCTCCGTCCCTTTATCCCTCCGTCCCTTTATCCCCCGTCCCTTTATCCCCCCGTCCCTTTATCCCTCCATCCCTTTATCCCTCCATCCCTTTATCCCCCCGTCCCTCCATCCCTTTATCCCTCCATCCCTTTATCCCCCCGTCCCTCCATCCCTTTATCCCTCCATCCCTTTATCCCTCCATCCCTTTATCCCCCGTCCCTCCATCCCTTTATCCCTCCATCCCTTTATCCCCCCGTCCCTCCATCCCTTTATCCCTCCGTCCCTTTATCCCTCCATCCCTTTATCCCCCCGTCCCTTTATCCCTCCGTCCCTTTATCCCTCCGTCCCTTTATCCCTCCATCCCTTTATCCCCTCCGTGTCCCCCGCCATTCACCCATTCATTTATTCATCCCTCCTCTCGCTTCCTGCAGCTGCAGAATGGAGGAGGAGGGGTCAAGCTGGAGCCGCTGTCTGCCTCTTTGGTCCGCTCCGTGGCAGCCGTCACCTCCCAGGTCTCGGTCGCCACGGTAACCACGGCGACTTCCAGCAGCAGCAACGTCCACCTTGGAAAATCTACGGCCGTTCCCTACAACCCCCCCACCACCACCCCCACCACTACCACCCAGGAAAGGGGAGGGGTGAGGTGTGTGTTTCCTCATGTGTCAAATAATTCAGCCTTCACTGGTATTGAAACCATGAATTGCATGTCTGTCTGTCTGTGTGTTTCTCTCTCTCTCTGTGTGTCCCCCCCTCTCTCTCTCTCTGTGT
>NW_027016438.1:0-9924 GCF_036934945.1 Oncorhynchus masou masou
ATCCATAACCTCCTTTATGAGGAGAGGAGGGAGAGCGTGGGAGGAGGAAGAGAACAGGGAACACCATCCATAACCTCCTTTATGAGGAGAGGAGGGAGAGCATGGGAGGAGGAAGAGAACAGAGAACACCATCCATAACCTCCTTTATGAGGAGAGGAGGGAGAGCGTGGGAGGAGGAAGAGAACAGAGAACACCATCCATAACCTCCTTTATGAGGAGGAGGGGAGAGCGTGGGAGGAGGAAGAGAACAGAGAACACCATCCATAACCTCCTTTATGAGGAGAGGAGGGGAGAGCATGGGAGGAGGAAGAGAACAGAGAACACCATCCATAACCTCCTTTATGAGGAGAGGAGGGGAGAGCATGGGAGGAGGAAGAGAACAGAGAACACCATCCATAACCTCCTTTATGAGGAGAGGAGGGGAGAGCGTGGGAGGAGGAAGAGAACAGAGAACACCATCCATAACCTCCTTTATGAGGAGGAGGGGAGAGCGTGGGAGGAGGAAGAGAACAGAGAACACCATCCATAACCTCCTTTATGAGGAGAGGAGGGGAGAGCGTGGGAGGAGGAAGAGAACAGAGAACACCATCCAATACTACATAACCTACTTTATGAGGAGAGGAGGGGAGAGCATGGGAGGAGGAAGAGAACACAATCCAATACTACATAACCTACTTTTTGTCTATGACACCGCATTTAGGCTACTTTATTGCTTCTGGTTGAGGTCAAAATGTAGGCCTTATTTTTTTTTCTGTGCTAGTAATGTCTATGTCAACAAGCAACATGTAGCCTTGGAGGGCGATGACTATGTATAACCAGGTAAACATTCCACTTGCGCCTCCCGAGTGGCAGTCCTCGAGGCGTCACTGCGGATTCAGGTTGGAGCCCGAGCTGTGTCGCAGCCGGTCACGACCGGATGTTTTAATGCCTCCGCGTGGTAGGGCACATATCATCAGGTCGAGCTTGACCGATGCCCAGCCTAACGTCTGAAATATGCCTCAAACCCATCACACTCAGATGTGGAGGAAAGTTCACTTAGGTTTGCAGTGGTAGGATTTATCAGGCCATCAATGGTGGAGAACAGCACTCTCTAATTATTCAGAGTAGTAGTGATCGAGTTAGAGAAGTGAGCCCGTCTGGCGTTTCTAATTGCCTTGTTAGATATGCCAAGTTGCTCTCTCAGAATATCAGAATGGACCTGCAACAGAATTTCAACAGAATTTCTACACTTCCATCTTGCCTTTCTGCAATTTCTCTGTCATTGTATGAGCTTCCTCACTCATCCAAGGGCCTCTCGGTTTGGTTGTGGCCTTTTCATCTTCACTGCAGTTGTGGTTATCAATGGTTTCCCTTAACTTGCTATTAAAAGTTATCAACTAAAGCATCACAAGAGGAAGGCAGAACAGGTGGATATATACACTTAATAAAATCCGGTAGCAACTTCAGAGGTCAGATAGTGTTTCTTAATAGTGTGTTCAGTATTACACTGTGCTACGGGCTACAGGGTAGTAAAACATTCACAGTGGTGATCAGATAAAGCAACATCCAACAATAGAATATATGTCAATAGAGAGTCCCTTGGTAATAACCGGGCCCAGTAGAAAGCCCCTTGGTAATAACCGGGCCCAGTAGAAAGCCCCTTGGTAATAACCCGGTCCAGTAGAAAGCCCCTTGGTATAACCGGGCCAGTAGAAAGCCCTTGGTAAAACCAGGTCCAGAATATGGCCGTGGTTATGGATGGGCCCAGCAGAAAGCCCCTTGGTATTAACCGGGCCCAGTAGAAAGCCCCTTGGTAATAACCGGGCCCAGTAGAAAGCCCCTTGGTAATAACCGGGCCCAGTAGAAAGCCCCTTGGTAATAACCGGGTCCAGTAGAAAGCCCCTTGGTAATAACCGGGCCCAGTAGAAAGCCCCTTGGTAAAAACCAGGTCCAGAATATGGCCGTGGTTATGGATGGGCACAGTAGAAAGCCCCTTGGTAATAACCGGGCACAGTAGAAAGCCCCTTGGTAATAACCGGGCCCAGTAGAAAGCCCCTTGGTAATAACCAGGTCCAGAATATGGCCGTGGTTATGGATGGGCCCAGTAGAAAGCCCCTTGGTAATAACCAGGTCCAGTAGAAAGCCCCTTGATAATAACCAGGTCCAGTAGAAAGTCCCTTGGGTAATAATCAGGTCCAGAATATGGCCGTGGTTATGGATGGGCCCAGTAGAAAGCCCCTTGGCAATAACCAGGTCCAGTAGAAAGCCCCTTGATAATAACCAGGTCCAGTAGAAAGTCCCTTGGGTAATAATCAGGTCCAGAATATGGCCGTGGTTATGGATGGGCCCAGCAGAAAGCCCCTTGGTATTAACCGGGCCCAGTAGAAAGCCCCTTGGTAATAACCGGGCCCAGTAGAAAGCCCCTTGGTAATAACCGGGCCCAGTAGAAAGCCCCTTGGTAATAACCGGGTCCAGTAGAAAGCCCCTTGGTAATAACCGGGCCCAGTAGAAAGCCCCTTGGTAATAACCAGGTCCAGAATATGGCCGTGGTTATGGATGGGCCCAGTAGAAAGCCCCTTGGCAATAACCAGGTCCAGAGTACCGTGGTCATGTGTGGGCCCAGTAACATGTTGGATAAAGTCCATAGAATTCAAAAGATTCAGAAAATCAATGGTCAGTCTCTTTGTCAACATGAATATTAAAATCACCAAACACAATGATTGTATCACAGTTCTCAAGGACAATAGTTCAGAGAAATCAGTGAAGGAAGTGGGGCAGTGTTTTGTTGGGCTATACAGGGTCGGGGTTATGGCCAGCACTGGTGGGCGGAGGCTGATATTTAAACAGAATAGCATGATGATCAACACACCCACAGTCACCAAATGAAATGTCCCTACAGCTGAGAGTATTGGTAAAAATAGAGACTGTCCCGCCACCCTTTTCTCAGTATGAAAATCTGTATTCTGAAGGAGGGGGGGGGTGGACTTCACTAATAGCGACACTGAAAACAGCCATGCTTCAGTGAGAAACATGAAATCAAATCTGCGATCAGTAATGAAGTCATTCACGAAAGGTTTTACTAGTGATTTCTAACATTTAAAGTGCATGTGGGTCACTCTGCCCCATGGGGCATCTGCCTAGAAGTAACTAATAGAATATCAACCAAATGGTTAACATGACAACCATGTTTTCTGACCGTCTCCAATCTATCAGAATGGTAGGAGATGACAGTTTGGATAAACTCACTAGAAGGCGGAAATAAAGGAAGAAATTAGGTTACTCACAAAATAATCCATTTCTACAGTAGTTATGCTTCCCAAGTCCTCTGTTAGTTACTCTGACAGGGAGGACGGCACCACCAGACCCTGTCTGTCAGTCTGACAGGGAGAACTGCACCACCAGACCCTGTCTGTCAGTCTGACAGGGAGAACTGCACCACCAGACCCTGTCTGTCAGTCTGACAGGGAGAACTGCACCACCAGACCCTGTCTGTCAGTCTGTCAGGGAGAACTGCACCACCAGACCCTGTCTGTCAGTCTGACAGGGAGAACTGCACCACCAGACCCTGTCTGTCAGTCTGACAGGGAGAACTGCACCACCAGACCCTGTCTGTCAGTCTGACAGGGAGAACTGCACCACCAGACCCTGTCTGTCAGGGAGAACTGCACCACCAGACCCTGTCTGTCAGTCTGACAGGGAGAACTGCACCACCAGACCCTGTCAGTCTGACAGGGAGAACTGCACCACCAGACCCTGTCTGTCAGTCTGACAGAGAGAACTGCACCACCAGACCCTGTCTGTCAGTCTGACAGAGAGAACTGCACCACCAGACCCTGTCTGTCAGTCTGACAGGGAGAACTGCACCACCAGACCCTGTCTGTCAGTCTGACAGGAGAACTGCACCACCAGACCCTGTCTGTCAGTCTGACAGGGAGAACTGCACCACCAGACCCTGTCTGTCAGGGAGAACTGCACCACCAGACCCTGTCTGTCAGTCTGACAGGGAGAACTGCACCACCAGACCCTGTCTGTCAGTCTGACAGGGAGAACTGCACCACCAGACCCTGTCTGTCAGTCTGACAGGGAGAACTGCACCACCAGACCCTGTCTGACAGGGAGAACTGCACCACCAGACCCTGTCTGTCAGTCTGACAGGGAGAACGGCACCACCAGACCCTGTCTGTCAGTCTGACAGGGAGAACTGCACCACCAGACCCTGTCTGTCAGTCTGACAGGGAGAACTGCACCACCAGACCCTGTCTGTCAGTCTGACAGGGAGAACTGCACCACCAGACTCTGTCTGTCAGTCTGACAGGGAGAACTGCACCACCAGACCCTGTCTGTCAGTCTGACAGGGAGAACTGCACCACCAGACCCTGTCTGTCAGTCTGACAGGGAGAACTGCACCACCAGACCCTGTCTGTCAGTCTGACAGGGAGAACTGCACCACCAGACCCTGTCTGACAGGGAGGGCGGCACCACCAGACCCTGTCTGACAGTCTGACAGGGAGAACTGCACCACCAGACCCTGTCTGACAGGGAGAACTGCACCACCAGACCCTGTCTGTCAGTCTGACAGGGAGAACTGCACCACCAGACCCTGTCTGTCAGTCTGACAGGGAGAACTGCACCACCAGACCCTGTCTGACAGGGAGAACTGCACCACCAGACCCTGTCTGACAGGGAGAACTGCACCACCAGACCCTGTCTGACAGGGAGAACTGCACCACCAGACCCTGTCTGTCAGTCTGACAGGGAGAACTGCACCACCAGACCCTGTCTGTCAGTCTGACAGGGAGAACTGCACCACCAGACCCTGTCTGTCAGTCTGACAGGGAGAACTGCACCACCAGACCCTGTCTGACAGGGAGAACTGCACCACCAGACCCTGTCTGTCAGTCTGACAGGGAGAACTGCACCACCAGACCCTGTCTGTCAGTCTGACAGGGAGAACTGCTCCACCAGACCCTGTCTGACAGGGAGAACTGCACCACCAGACCCTGTCTGACAGGGAGAACTGCACCACCAGACCCTGTCTGACAGGGAGAACTGCACCACCAGACCCTGTCTGACAGGGAGAACTGCACCACCAGACCCTGTCTGTCAGTCTGACAGGGAGAACTGCACCACCAGACCCTGTCTGTCAGTCTGACAGGGAGAACTGCACCACCAGACCCTGTCTGTCAGTCTGACAGGGAGAACTGCACCACCAGACCCTGTCTGTCAGTCTGACAGGGAGAACTGCACCACCAGATCCTGTCTGTCAGTCTGACAGGGAGAACTGCACCACCAGACCCTGTCTGTCAGTCTGACAGGGAGAACTGCACCACCAGACCCTGTCTGTCAGTCTGACAGGGAGAAATGCACCACCAGACCCTGTCTGTCAGTCTGACAGGGAGAACTGCACCACCAGACCCTGTCTGTCAGTCTGACAGGGAGAACTGCACCACCAGACCCTGTCTGTCAGTCTGACAGGGAGAACTGCACCACCAGACCCTGTCTGTCAGTCTGACAGGGAGAACTGCACCACCAGACCCTGTCTGTCAGTCTGACAGGGAGAACTGCACCACCAGACCCTGTCTGTCAGTCTGACAGGGAGAACTGCACCACCAGACCCTGTCTGTCAGGGAGAACTGCACCACCAGACCCTGTCTGTCAGTCTGACAGGGAGAACTGCACCACCAGACCCTGTCTGTCAGGGAGAACTGCACCACCAGACCCTGTCTGTCAGTCTGACAGGGAGAACTGCACCACCAGACCCTGTCTGTCAGGGAGAACTGCACCACCAGACCCTGTCTGTCAGTCTGACAGGGAGAACTGCACCACCAGACCCTGTCTGACAGGGAGAACTGCACCACCAGACCCTGTCTGTCAGTCTGACAGGGAGAACTGCACCACCAGACCCTGTCTGTCAGTCTGACAGGGAGAACTGCACCACCAGACCCTGTCTGACAGGGAGAACTGCTCCACCAGACCCTGTCTGACAGGGAGAACTGCACCACCAGACCCTGTCTGACAGGGAGAACTGCACCACCAGACCCAGTCTGACAGGGAGAACTGCACCACCAGACCCTGTCTGTCAGTCTGACAGGGAGAACTGCACCACCAGACCCTGTCTGTCAGTCTGACAGGGAGAACTGCACCACCAGACCCTGTCTGTCAGTCTGACAGGGAGAACTGCACCACCAGACCCTGTCTGTCAGTCTGACAGGGAGAACTGCACCACCAGACCCTGTCTGTCAGTCTGACAGGGAGAACTGCACCACCAGACCCTGTCTGTCAGTCTGACAGGGAGAACTGCACCACCAGACCCAGTCTGTCAGGGAGAACTGCACCACCAGACCCAGTCTGTCAGGGAGAACTGCACCACCAGACCCTGTCTGTCAGTCTGACAGGGAGAACTGCACCACCAGACCCAGTCTGTCAGGGAGAACTGCACCACCAGACCCTGTCTGTCAGTCTGACAGGGAGAACTGCACCACCAGACCCTGTCTGACAGGGAGAACTGCACCACCAGACCCTGTCTGACAGGGAGAACTGCACCACCAGACCCTGTCTGACAGGGAGAACTGCACCACCAGACCCTGTCTGTCAGTCTGACAGGGAGAACTGCACCACCAGACCCAGTCTGTCAGGGAGAACTGCACCACCAGACCCAGTCTGTCAGGGAGAACTGCACCACCAGACCCTGTCTGTCAGTCTGACAGGGAGAACTGCACCACCAGACCCAGTCTGTCAGGGAGAACTGCACCACCAGACCCTGTCTGTCAGTCTGACAGGGAGAACTGCACCACCAGACCCTGTCTGACAGGGAGAACTGCACCACCAGACCCTGTCTGACAGGGAGAACTGCACCACCAGACCCTGTCTGACAGGAGAACTGCACCACCAGACCCTGTCTGACAGGGAGAACTGCACCACCAGACCCTGTCTGTCAGGGAGAACTGCACCACCAGACCCTGTCTGTCAGTCTGACAGGGAGAACTGCACCACCAGACCCTGTCTGACAGGGAGAACTGCACCACCAGACCCTGTCTGACAGGGAGAACTGCACCACCAGACCCTGTCTGACAGGGAGAACTGCACCACCAGACCCTGTCTGACAGGGAGAACTGCACCACCAGACCCTGTCTGTCAGGGAGAACTGCACCACCAGACCCTGTCTGTCAGTCTGACAGGGAGAACTGCACCACCAGACCCTGTCTGTCAGTCTCTAAAACATGTTTTCCTCCAGCAGCAACCGGCTGAGGAGCAGCAGCAGAAACCCCTCTCAGAACAGGCTCTGTATGCTGTGCACGTGTGATAGTTGTGTTGGATAAATAAGATACATAATGACTAACGAAAATACACACAGCCCAATTTAAATTCCACTAAAATATGAACATGAACCTATAAACCGATAAGCATTTAAATAAAAGGTATTTCCATCGATGAATAAAAAGCATTATTTTTGCAATGGGATTTTTCCTCCGGGTCATTTTGACCGGCAACAGTTTCATTTATGACATTTCTTCATTTTTGGGGCCAAAAGACCCGTATTTCCAGTCAACGGGAAATGCTGGTACCCCTGGTGCTACCGAGCAGGCAAGCTACGATTCTCTTCCTCCTCCTCTGACTGAAACATTCAGCAGCGTTATGTACTGCATGACATCACCCTTAGCGGTCTAAGGCACTGCATCTCAGTGCAAGAAGCATCACTACAGTCCCTGGTTTGAATCCAGGCTGTATCACATCCTGCCGTGATTGGGAGTCCCGTAGGTGCTCTACATTTGGCACAGTGTAGGCCATTGTGAATAAGAATTTGATAGTAACTGACTTGCCTGGTTAAATAAAGTTTCAATAAAAGATATATATATATATATATATATAATAATAATTACCAGACAGCACTTCACTGTGTGTACGTTCTATTTCTGGCTAGGCAGGCAGTGTCTTCAGAGGGCGTTGATAAAAACCACAGCTCTGAGCACTGCTCTCAGGTCAGCTTCATCCCCATGTATTCCATTGAGACCAGGATGGAGGCAGGGGAAACTGATCCTGGAGCAGAACACGGGGGGCAACTTTTCGCTAGAGCAGTGCTGAGACTCCTTAGGCCATGTCCCAATAACCTCACCACAAGCTTGACACATTTCCTTCGAGGCCTCTGATTTGAAAGGACTTGATAGCAGCCTAAGGGCACCATACTGAGACTAGAAACATTCCACCCAGCAGTGAAGATTGCTGGACAATAGCGGAAAGGAAGAATTATTGGCCATGTTCTTTCTTATCTGATGCTACACTTCTCTCCATTACCCGTCATCTGGACAACGCTACTGTCGGCAACACGCTGATTAGACGGGCTACTGGACCTGCAGAACATGACATCATCACTTTCAACGACCTCGGTTGTCTGACTGTTATGATACAAATCTATACATCCGCCGAGACGTTAATTCAGGCAGTCGTGCATTATCACGTTGTAAAATGAACAGGTTTTATTTACAGGCCGTTAAAACCTAATTTAAAATGTCCACAAGGGTCATTTGTCACATAAAGCAAGGCGTATGGACGGCTGACTGGTCCGATAAGCCAGCTGCTGTGGAGAAATGTACAGCAATTACAAAACAACAACAGATGTCTCCATCCATAATTCCCATCCACCAGTACCACCCCCGTGTACTGTAGCTACCCCATACAGCCTCCTCCTCCTTGATTAGTGTCTTGACTTGAGTAACGTTACACTCTGCCACAAATGAGCTAATTACATTTCCAACTACTCACGACATTTCTTTATAATGAGGTCACCGTTTGATGACAACTGCGGTGTAATCATTAGTCCAAACACGAGAGTTTCTAACGGACAAATTCAGGTAACATTAAGGTCCCTGCTCGTTTCGTTCGCTTCCGTTTAAGAAACGTTTTGCAACAGAACCGGCTTAACGCTCCTTTCGTGCCAATTCGATACCGAATTGGCTTTGTAGCAGGTTAGGATAATTAACCTAGAAAGTTCAGGAGACTGATGTTAAGTTTCAGGAAATGCTTCCCTAACCTGCTACAACAAAAAAACATGCTGTACTGTATAGAAGTGGCGTGAAAATAGTGTGTCCCATCTAGCAGTTAGACTGCGACGGTATCGGTAAATTAGCGTTATCGAGCTAGCTGAAACGAGGCTAACTAGCCAACTAACTTAGCTAAGTAAACAAGTTTGGTTGATTGTTAGCTAGCTGTCTTAGCAAGTACCGAGGTAAACGTTCATTTTATATTCACACATTTTGGACATTCAGACATTCGCCAAAAGTCATTTAAAAATCAATAACTAATTCACCTTTTGTCACAGAAACATCACATTTATTAAATATCTAGTATACTTTTACAACCTTTGTTTTGAGTGAAATCAAGTAAAATCAAACCAAGTTTTTGACTTGATAGAAACACATCAAATCTATCAAGTGCCATTTAAAACTGCATAAATCAATAACAATAATAGACTGACGATTTTCAGAAGAAATGACTTTGTTTCTGGCCATTTTGAGCCTGTAATCAAACCCACAAATGCTGATGCTCCAGATACTCAACTAGTGTTTTACTTGCTATATTGTATTTACTTTGCCACCATGGCCTTTTTTTTGCCTTTACCTCCCTTATCTCACCTCATTTGCTCACATCGTATATAGACTTGTTTATACTGTATTATTGACTGTATGTTTGTTTTACTCCATGTGTAACTCTGTGTCGTTGTATGTGTCGAACTGCTTTGCTTTATCCTGGCCAGGTCGCAATTGTAAATGAGAACTTGTTCTCAACTTGCCTACCTGGTTAAATAAAGGTGAAATAAATAAAGTCTAAAGGTCAATTTTATTGCTTCTTTAATAAGAACAACAGTTTTCAGCTGTGCTAACATAATTGCAAAAGGGTTTTCTAAAGATAAATTAGTCTTAAAATTATATACTTTGATTAGCTAACACA
>NW_027016439.1:0-9920 GCF_036934945.1 Oncorhynchus masou masou
CCATCCAACCTCACTGAGCTCGAGCTGTTTTGCAAGGGAGGAATGGGAAAAAATGTCAGTCTCTCGATGTGCAAAACTGATAGAGACATACCCCAAGCCGACTTTACAGCTGTAATCGCAGCAAAAGGTGGCGCTACAAAGTATTAACTTAAGGGGCTGAATAATTTTGCCGCCCAATTTTTCAGTTTTTGATTTGTTAAAAAAGTTTGAAATATCCAATAAATGTCGTTCCACTTCATGATTGTGTCCCACTTGTTGTTGATTCTTCACAAAAAATACCGTTTTATATCTTTATGTTTGAAGCCTGAAATGTGGCAAAAGGTCGCAAAGTTCAAGGGGGCCGAATACTTTCGCAAGGCACTGTATATGATGGCAGCACATCTGTGGAAACAAAACGGCTTGATTTTGTTGAATTGAAAGGAGAAGCAGCAGAGGAAATTGCAGCTGAGGTCCTGGTGGTCATCCAAAAATGTAACCTGGAAAACAAAGTCCTGGCATTCTCTTCCGACAACACAAATACCAATTTTGGGGAGGGTCAATGTCATTACCAATGTAAAAAATGCTCTGCAGCGGGAGGTGATTGGCTTAGATTGTCCTGCCCACATCATTCATAACACGGCCAGAAACTCTTTGGATATGATTCCCTTGATGTTGAGTACCTGCAAAGATATTTGGATATTTTCATATTTTCATCGTCAGAGTAGAAAGACTGAAGAGCTTTTGTGATTTTGTTGGCCAGGAGTACCATAACATTTTAGTACACAACAATGTTCGCTGGCTGTCCCTGCTCCCTGCTCTAGAAAGAGTGCTGAAAATGTATGTGCCACTGAAATCCTTTTTTCTTTCGGAAGACGAATGCCCTGCTGTCCTGTGAACAATGTCTGAAGATCCACTGACTGAACTTCTTGGCTGGCCTTAGCCCATGGAAACTTGACCGTATTCAGTGACACGATCAAGATGCTTGGAGGCCAGGACCACTGTGCTGTGGAGTCCGCTGCAATTCTGAGAAACATTGAGGCAAAATTGACTGCAAGACGCGATGACAACTTCATTCCAGTTTCGGTCAGAGGACTTCTGAGAGAGCTGGAGGAAATGGAGCCATGTCTAAAGAGAGCTTTCACAAAACATCCCAATCATTACTACGGCTGTGAACTACTTGCAAGCATTGGGGAAAGCACACAGATCATCTAAAAGATTTACATTGTCTCCTTTTAAAAAGGCAGAAGGCAGCAGGCACACCACAGGAAAAATGCCCCAATGTGACCATCAATTAGGATGCATTGTTTTACGAGGTTACTGGCCAGCAAGAGTTCCTAAAGGGGGGATCGCTTGAAGAATGGAAAACATCTGAGACACTGCTTAGTCAGAGATGGAGCATGGTGGTTACTCCCTTCAAAGAGAACGACATCCCACACACTAACCTGGCTAGATTAGCGTCTGTTGTCATGTGCTTACCTGGAAGTAATGCACCAGTCGAGAGAGTGTTCTCCCAAATTAATGATCTATGGACAGCTGTCAGGACCCGGTTACGAACCTGGGTCTCCGGAGTGAGAAACAGTCACTTAACCAACTGAGCCACGAATAGTCAGCAGAACCCAGAAGATGAGGCAGACACAGCAGTACTTAAGACGGTGTATTTAATAAAGTAAAAAGGAGAAGTCCTTAAATACAAAAATGGCAAATCCAAAAGGTGGTAGGAATAGCACAAAAAGCCTCAAGAGACACTCAAAAACAAAAACAGAATTCCACAAGAGCATCCACCGGAATCGACAGGAAAACACAGAACACTAGGGCTGGGTGCTAACATACAAACACAGAGCCCAGAACTGAGGGAAACTAAGGGTTTAAATACAATCAGGGGAAAGCGAGGCACAGGTGCAAATAATAATGGGGAACAAGGGAAAAAACATAAGGTCAAAAAGCACAATGGGGGCATCTAGTGACCAAAACCCGGAACAACCCTGGCCAAATCCTGACAGAATCCCCCCTAGGAACGGCTCCTGACGTTCCTACCAGCTCTCTCAGGGTGGAGGGCCCTGAACTGACGAATGAGGTCAGGGTCCAGGATGTCTTTGGCAGGAACCCAGGAGCGCTCCTCGGGACCGTAGCCTTCCCAGTCCACCAGATACTGCCAGGACCGCTGCACCCGGCGGGAATCCAGTATCCGATGGACGGTATAAGCCGGCTGGCCTCCAATGACACGAGGCGGAGGGGAGGTCTGTCTGCCGGGACAAGGGGAGAAAAAACAACAGGTTTTAACAATGAAATGTGAAATGTGGGATTAATCTTAAGGGATCTGGGTAAGTTTACATTTACATTACATTTAAGTCATTTAGCAGACGCTCTTATCCAGAGCGACTTACAAATTGGTGAATTCACCTTCTGACATCCAGTGGAACAGCCACTTTACAATAGTGCATCTAAATCATTAAGGGGGGGTGGTGAGAAGGATTACTTATCCTATCCTAGGTATTCCTTGAAGAGGTGGGGTTTCAGGTGTCTCCGGAAGGTGGTGATTGACTCAGCTGTCCTGGCGTCGTGAGGGAGTTTGTTCCACCATTGGGGGGCCAGAGCAGCGAACAGTTTTGACTGGGCTGAGCGGGAACTGTACTTCCTCAATGGTAGGGAGGCGAGCAGGCCAGAGGTGGATGAGAACGCAGTACCCTTTAGCAGGTGTAGGGCCTGATCAGAGCCTGGAGGTACTGCGGTGCCGTTCCCTCACAGCTCAGTAGGCAAGCACCATAGTCTTGTAAGCGGATGCGAGCTGGCTGGAAGCCAGTGGAGAGAAGCGGAGGAGCGGGGTGACGTGAGAGAACTTGGGAAGGTTGAACACCAGGCGGGCTGCGGCGTTCTGGATGAGTTGTAGGGGTTTAATGGCACAGGCAGGAGCCCAGCCAACAGCGAGTTGCAGTAATCCAGACGGGAGATGACAAGTGCCTGGTTAGGACCTGCGCCCGCTTCCTGTGTGAGGCAGGTCGTACTCTGCGGATGTTGTAGAGCATGAACCTACAGGAACGGGCCACCGCCATGATGTTGGTTGAGAACGACAGGGTGTTGTCCAGGATCACGCCAAGGTTCTTAGCGCTCTGGGAGGAGGACACAATGGAGTTGTCAACCGTGATGGCGAGATCATGGAGCGGGCAGTCCTTCCCCGGGAGGAAGAGCAGCTCCGTCTTGCCGAGGTTCAGCTTGAGGTGGTGATCCGTCATCCACACTGATATGTCTGCCAGACATGCAGAGATGCGGTTACGCCACCTGGTCATCAGAAAGGGAAAGGAGAAGATTAGTTGTGTGTCGTCTGCATAGCAATGATAGGAGAGACCATGTGAGGTTATGACAGAGCCAAGTGACTTGGTGTATAGCGAGAATAGGAGAGGGCCTAGAACAGAGCCCTGGGGGACACCAGTGGTGAGAGCGCGTGGCGAGGAGACAGATTCTCGCCACGCCACCTGGTAGGAGCGACCTGTCAGGTAGGACGCAATCCAAGCGTGGGCCGCGCCGGAGATGCCCAACTCGGAGAGGGTGGAGAGGAGGATCTGATGGTTCACAGTATCGAAGGCAGCCGATAGGTCTAGAAGGATGAGAGCAGAGGAGAGAGAGTTAGCTTTAGCAGTGCGGAGCGCCTCCGTGATGCAGAGAAGAGCAGTCTCAGTTGAATGACTAGTCTTGAAACCTGACTGATTTGGATCAAGAAGGTCATTCTGAGAGAGATAGCGGGAGAGCTGGCCAAGGACGGCACGTTCAAGAGTTTTGGAGAGAAAAGAAAGAAGGGATACTGGTCTGTAGTTGTTGACATCGGAGGGATCGAGTGTAGGTTTTTCAGAAGGGGTGCAACTCTCGCTCTCTTGAAGACGGAAGGGACGTAGCCAGCGGTCAGGGATGAGTTGATGAGCGAGGTGAGGTAAGGAGAAGGTCCCCGGAAATGGTCTGGAGAAGAGAGGAGGGGATAGGGTCGAGCGGGCAGGTTGTTGGGCGGCCGGCCGTCACAAGAAGCGAGATTTCATCTGGAGAGAGAGGGGAGAAAGAGGTCAGAGCACAGGGTAGGGCAGTGTGAGCAGAACCAGCGGTGTCGTTTGACTTAGCAAACGAGGATCGGATGTCGTCGACCTTCTTTTCAAAATGGTTGACGAAGTCATCTGCAGAGAGGGAGGAGGGGGGGAGGGGGAGGAGGATTCAGGAGGGAGAGAAGGTGGCAAAGAGTTTCCTAGGGTTAGAGGCAGATGCTTGGAATTTTAGAGTGGTAGAAAGTGGTTTAGCAGCAGAGACAGAGGAGGAAAATGCAGAGAGGAGGGAGTGAAAGGATGCCAGGTCCGCAGGAGGCGAAGCTTCTCCATTTCCGCTTCGCTGTCTGAGAGCTCTGTTCTGTGAGCTCGCAATGAGTCATCGAGCCACGGAGTGGAGGAGGAATTGGAGCTGGCCTGGAGGATAGGGGACATAGAGGTCAAAGGATGGTAGAAAGGAAGTGAGGAGGGTTGGAGGAGTGCAGAATCAGGAGAAAGGTTGAGAAGGTATGAGCAGAGGGGAAGAGATGATAGGATGGAAGAGGAAAGAGTAGCGGGGGAGAGAGAGCGAAGGTTGGGACGGCGCGATACTATCCGAGTAGGGGCAGTGGGAAGTGTTGGATGAGAGCGAGAGGGAAAAGGACAAGGTAGTGGTCGGAGACTTGGAGGAGTTGCAGGAGGTTAGTGGGAAGAACAGCATCTAGTAAAGATGAGGTCGAGCGTATTGCTGCCTTGTGAGTAGGGGGGAAGGTGAGAGGGTGAGGGTCAAAAGAGGAGAGGGAGTGGAAAGAAGGAGGCAGAGAGGAATGAGTCAAAGGTAGACGGGGAGGTTAAAGTCGCCAGGACTGTGAGAGGTGAGCCATTCCTCAGGAAAGGAGCTTATCCAGGCATCAAGCTCATTGATGAACTCTCCGAGGGAACCTGGAGGGCGATAAATGATAAGGATGTTGTTTGAAAGGGGGGTAACTGTGACAGCATGGAATTCAAAGGAGGCGATAGATAGATGGGTAGGGGGAGAGAGAGAATGACCACTTGGGAGAGATGAGGATCCCGGTGCCACCACCCCGCTGACCAGAAGCTCTCGGGGTGTGCGAGAACACGTATGGACGAAGAGAGAGCAGTAGGAGTAGCAGTGTTATCTGTGGTGATCCATGTTTCCCGCCAGTGCCAGGAAGCTCGAGACTGGGTGGGAGGCATAGGCTGAGATGAACTCTGGCCTTGTTGGCCGAGATCGCAGTTCCAGAGGCTACCGGAGACCAGGAACTCCACGTGGGTCGGCGCGCTGGGACCACTAGATTGAAGGGCTGCGCCACACGGTGGGAGCATTTGTATGGTCTGCAGCAGAGATATGGAGAATGTGTATAGATAGACACATAGTTAACAGGGCATGAAGAGGCTACGCTAATGCAAAGGAGATTGAATGACAAGTGGACTACACGTCTCGAATGTTCAGAGGTTAAGCTGATGTAGGCAAGAATCTTATTGACTAAATGATTGAAATGATACAGTACTGCTGGAGTAGGCTATTGGTAGTGGCTGCGATGTTGACACTACACTAATCACTCAACCCACACTAAGTGTATGATAAGAAACTGGGTTAACTCTCCTGGCAACCTTGAAGGGACCGATGTATTTTGGGACAGCTTGCAGACTCCACCCGTAGAGTCTCTGTGGAGAGCCAGACTCTCTGGCCGGGGCGCAGGTGTAGGGCCCGGGACGGCGACGTCTGTTGGCTTGTTGTTGGTACTCTGTGAGGAACGATAAGATTAAGACGGGTCTTCCTCCACATAAGCCGACAGCGCCTGACGAACTTCATGGGGCTGAAGGCACTCTGACTTCTGCCTCCTGGTCCGGGAACAATGGAGGAGCATAGCCAAACTGACACTCGTGCGGGGACATACCAGCGGAGGAGGAGCGCAAGGTGTTGTGCGCGTACCCGGCCCAAACAACAAGGATGACCATGTGGACGGGAGTTGTCACGAGTCATACATCGGAGGGTGGTTTCCAGCTCTTGATTCATCCTCTCTGTTTGGCCGTTGGACTCCGGATGGTACCCTGAAGATAGACTGGCAGAAGCCCCCATGAGTTGGCAGAAGGCCTTCCAAACCTTGAGGTGAACTGGGGACCTCTGTCAGAAACCATATCTTGAGGAATGCCGAAGACTCGGAACACATGATTAATTACCAACTCAGCCGTTTCCTTGGCAGAAGGTAACTTAGTCAGAGGGACGAACCTGGCCGCCTTTGAAAAACCTGTCGATTATGACTAGGATAGTAGTATTGCCATGGGATGGAGGAAGTCCAGTAATAAAGTCCAATGAGATATGGGACCAGGGTCTGTGGGGAACAGGTAAAGGGTGAAGGAGTCCTTTGAGGCGGAGGTGAGAAGATTTGCCCTGGCAGCACACGGGACAGGCATTGACGAGTGGCAACGCGTCTCTCTTATGGTAGGCCACCAGAACTTACGCTGGATGAACTCCAAGGTGCGACCTACGCCCGGATGACAGGTGAGGCGAGGAGGAGTGCCCCCACAGAAGGACCTGAGTCCTCACTGCCTTGGGGACAAACAACCGATTGGCAGGACTCCTTTCGGGTCCGGTTCGCTAGCTTGAGCACGTCTCACGGTATCCTCAACTTGCCACGAGATCGGAGCCACAATCTTAGCAGCAGGAAGGACAGGCATGTCCGTGTCATCTCGAATGGCAGGAGCGTAGACTCGGGACAGGGCATCCGGTTTGAGATTCTTCACCCGGGCCGATAGGTGAGGATAAACTGGAATCGATTGAAGAAAAGAGACCATCTAGCTTGTCTAGAGTTCAACCGCTCGCCTGCTGGATATACTCCAGATTTTTGTGGTCCGTAAGCACTTGAAACGGGTGAGAAGCCCCCTCGAGCCAGTGTCTCCATTCCTTCAATGCCATCTTAACCGCTAGGAGTTCACGATCCCCCACATCGTAGTTCCTCTCAGTCGGGGTAAGCCGGGGTGTGAGAAGAAAGCGACGGATGAAGCTTCTTGTCTTCACCCTCTGAGACAGGACAGCTCCAACACCAACCTCTGATGCGTCTACCTCCACCACAAATGGTTCATCCGTAGTCGGTAGTATCAGGATGGGAGCAGAGAGAACGCGCTGCTTGAGTCCTGGAAGGCCTCAGCTTCTCTTCCCACAAAACCTTGCATTGCCACCCTTGGTTAAAGCTGAGAGAGGGGCTGCCACCAAGCTGAAGTTCTTGATGAACTTGCGGTAAAAGTTTGTGAAGCCCAGGAAACGCTGAACTTCCTTAACGGATTTGGGGTGGGCCAATCCGGGCTACCGCCCACCTTCCTGGGGTCCATTTGGACTCGACGGGTTCCACTACAAATCCCAGAATTGTACTCGGGATGAATGGAATTCACATTTTTCCGGCTTAACGTACAGATGGCTGTCCAGGAGGCGTTTGAGTACTTGTCTGACATGCTTAGTGTGTTCTGAAGGAGCTGAAAAGATGAGGATGTCATCCAAGTAAACGAACACAAATATGTTAAGCATATCCCTAAGCACATCGTTTATGAGCGCTTGGAACACCGCTGGGGCGTTGGTCAGCCGAAGGGCATCACCAAGTATTCATAGTGACCAGTAGGCGTGTTGAAAGCGGCTCTTCCACTGGGTCACCAGGTCTGATCCGCACAAGATGGTATGCGTTCCGCAGGTCAAGCTTAGTGAAAACAACTGCTTCCTGGAGCAGCTCAAGGCTGTGGCCATAAGGGGTAGCGGGTAATGGTTACGGACAGGTTATGGCATTGAGTCCCGGTAGTCGATGAAGGACGTAATCCACCGTCTTTCTTGGCCACAAAGAAAAACCCTGCTCCCGCCGGGAGGTGGATGGACGATGAGGCCTGCTTCCAGAGCGTCCTTGATGTAGGTATCCATAGCAGCTGTTCGGTGGAGATAGGGAAAAGATCCGACTCCTTCTGGGGGCAAGTGCCCGGAAACAGGTCGATGGGGCATCGTAAGGTCTATGGGGTGGTAGCATGGTGGCCTCTGTTTGCTAAACACCAGTTTGAGGTCATGGTACACTCAAACTCGGGTCAGGTCGATGGATTCTAAAGACTGGGAAGAACGGGGAATTCTGGAAAATACAAGTAGCTTGGCACTAGGACCCCACTGCTTGATAGTGAAGACCAGTCGATGTGAAGTGCAGGGGTATCCAAGGACGAGGGAACTCGAACAGGAGATCAAACGAAAGTTCATCAATGAGAAACTGAAAGCTAAGGAGGTAGTACATGAGTGACAAGTCCAGATCCCAAAGGCTTCCATCCAATGTAGTGACCCTCATGGGTTCACTTAGAGGTTCAGAGGGAACGCCATTCTCCTTCGCCCAGACACCATCCATGAAGTTACCTGCGGCTCCAGAGTCTACCAAGGCTTGAAGGTGAAGCCAGGTTGTCCCAGGAGAGGGTGACTGGAATGAGCAGACGGGAGTTGGACGGATGGGAGGAGGTTATGTTTCCTGCTACAGTTCCCCGGTCTGTACGTGACAGAGTTTCCTGAGCCCGGGACACGCGGAACGGAAATGGCCCGGTTTTGCCGCAATATAGACAGCGTCGCTCCTCATCCGGCGGTCTCTCTCCAGCCTGGGGAGATGCATCAATCTGCATGGGTTCCGATGGAGCCAGCGAGGATAAAGGTGGGGACTCGGAGCTGGGACTGATAGGGCTAGGGCTACGGTTGAGTTCTCTCTCTCTCAGACGCTGGTCAATACGTGAGGCCAACTTGTCAGGGACTCGAGATTGTCCGGTGGTTCCCGAAAGTGGCCAGTTCATCTTGGATAGTGTCGGAAAGGCCTTTCAGAAAGCACACCGTGGCGCCTACGTTGTTCCAGCCACTTGCTGCTGCCACCGTGCGGAACTGGATGGCATAGTCCGTCACGCTGCGCCAACCTTGGTGGAGAGTCAGGAGCTGTTTGGCTGAGTCAGAACCACTGCTTGGGCCTTGAAACACTCGTTTGAATTCCTCAGCAAGACAGAGTAGCTGGCACAGCAGGAACTATGGGCATCCCACACAGCAGCAGCCCAGGCCAGGGCTTTTTCCGACAGCAGGGTGATGATATAACGATCTTAGACCGTCGGTGGGAAACGACGAGGGTTGTAGCTCAAAGGAGAGAGAACATTGGGTGAGAAACCCTTTACAAGCACTTGGATCACCTGAGAACCGTTGGGGAGGTGGAAGACGAGGTTCAGCCAGGGGGTTAACTGCCATGGGTACGTGAATCTGAGGTACTGGGACGGGAACTGTTGCCGTGGGGTAAGACGATCAGATATTTGCTTAATGGAAGTCAGCATCTCCGACAGAAGATGAGAATGTCTAGCCATTAAGGCCTCTTGCTGAACCAGGGCGGCTTCGTGGCGTTGGACAGTCTCCTGGTGGTGGGACAGCATGGCAAAAGGTCCTGGGAACCTCTGGGTTCATTTTTGGCTCTGTGTTTCTATCCCAGGACCCGGTTACTTAACCTGGTCTCCGGGAGGAGAAATAGCCCTAAATCCAACTGAGCCACGAATAGTCAGCAGAACCCAGAAGATGAGGCAGACAGCAGTACTTAAGACGGTATTTAATAAAGTAAAAAGGAGAAGTCCTTAAATACAAAATGCCAAATCCAAAAGGTGGTAGGAATAGCACAAAAGCCTCAAGAGACACTCAAAAACAAAAACAGAATTCCACAAGAGCATCCACCGGAATCGACAGGAAAACACAGAACACTAGGGCTGGGTGCTAACATACAAACACAGAGCACAGAACTGAGGGAAACTAAGGGTTTAAATACAATCAGGGGAAACGAGGTACAGGTGCAAATAATAATGGGGAACAAGGGAAAAAACATAAGGTCAAAAAGCACAATGGGGGCATCTAGTGACCAAAACCCGGAACAACCCTGGCCAAATCCT
>NW_027016440.1:7500-20000 GCF_036934945.1 Oncorhynchus masou masou
CCCCCCTCCTCCTTCCATACATTACCTTCAGTACCACTTACTCCATCCTCCCCCCTCCTCCTTCCATACATTACCTTCAGTACCACTTCCCCCCTCCTCCCCCCTCCTCCTTCCATACATTACCTTCAGTACCACTTCCTCCATCCTCCACCCTCCTCCTTCCATACATTACCTTCAGTACCACTTCCTCCATCCTCCCCCCTCCTCCTTCCATACATTACCTTCAGTACCACTTCCTCCATCCTCCCCCTCCTCCTTCCATACATTACCTTCAGTACCACTTCCTCCATCCTACCCCCTCCTCCTTCCATACATTACCTTCAGTACCACTTCCTCCATCCTCCCCCCTCCTCCTTCTACACATTACCTTCAGTACCACTTCCTCCCCCCTCCCCCCTCCTCCTTCCATACATTACCTTCAGTACCACTTCCTCCACCCCCCCTCCTCCTTCCATACATTACCTTAAGTACCACTTCCTCCATCCTTCCCCCTCCTCCTTCCATACATTACCTTCAGTACCACTTCCTCCATCCTCCCCCTCCTCCTTCCATACATTACCTTCAGTACCACTTCCTCCATCCTCCCCCCTCCTCCTTCCATACATTACCTTCAGTACCACTTCCTCCATCCTCCCCCCTCCTCCTTCCATACATTATCTTTAGTACCACTTCCTCCACCCCCCTCCTCCTTCCATACATTACCTTCAGTACCACTTCCTCCATCCTCCCCCTCCTCCTTCCATACATTACCTTCAGTACCACTTCCTCCATCCTCCCCCCTCCTCCTTCCATACATTTACTTCAGTACCACTTCCTCCATCCTCCCCCCCCTCCTTCCATGCATTACCTTCAGTACCACTTCCCCCCTCCTCCCTCCTCCTCCTTCCATGCATTACCTTCAGCACCACTTCCCCCCTCCTCCTTCCATACATTACCTTCAGTACCACTTCCTCCATCCTCCCCTCTCCTCCTTCCATACATTATCTTCAGTACCACTTTCTCCATCCACCCCCCTCCTCCTGCCATACATTACCTTCACTACCACTTCCTCCATCCTCCCCCCTCCTCCTTCCATACATTACCTTCAGTACCACTTCCCCCCTCCTCCCCCCTCCTCCTTCCATACATTACCTTCAGCACCACTTCCTCCATCCTCCCCTTCCATACATTACCTTCAGTACCACTTCCCCCCCTCCTCCCCCCTCCTCCTTCCATACATTACCTTCAGTACCACTTCCCCCCTCCTCCCCCCTCCTCCTTCCATACATTACCTTCAGTACCACTTCCTCCATCCTCCCCCCTCCTCCTTCCATACATTACCTTCAGTACCACTTCCCCCTCCTCCTTCCTCCTTTCCATACATTACCTTCAGCACCACTTCCTCCATCCTCCCCCTTCCATACATTACCTTCAGTACCACTTCCCCCCTCCTCCCCCCTCCCCCTTCCATACATTACCTTCAGTACCACTTCCCCCCTCCTCCCCCCTCCTCCCCCCTCCTCCTTCCATACATTACCTTCAGCACCACTTCCTCCAGTCCCATTCCCCTCCAATCCAACCTTAGTCTAAGCATTGTTTGTTGGAGGGCCTTTCCCCTTCAAGTGGTTTCTCCTTTCTTCTCTCTCCTCTTTCATCGAGCCTCCATGAATAAGAAGGCTTTGAATTCATCTTTGATGAGGCCTTAAAACCCGGCATCCTGTGATTTATGTAAAAGGTTCCACATCACATGCATGTTTGTATGTGTACAGGGACATCCATTAGACGCCAAGGCATCAGGCACATTTAACGATAGTGTTGTACAAATGGTTTGATCAGCTGCATAGATTCACCACTGAAATGTTTGCTTTTGATAACATCTGAAAAAGGCATCTCATATGAACAGATACACACACACATACAAAACACTGTGTTTTTGGTGTAGAGCTTGAGTAGAGAACAGCAACAACCCCTACAGCCTCTCTCACCTCAGTAAGGGGACTCACCTGGCCTGCCTAATGCTGGGATCAGGAGAGGAGAGGAGGACAGGAGGAGGACAGGGGGAGGAGGACAGGGGAGGAGGTGAGGAGGAGAGGACAGGGGGAGGAGGACAGGAGGAGAGGAGAAGGACAGGGGAGGAGGTGAGGAGGAGGAGAGGAGGACAGGGAGAGGAGGAGGTGAAGGGAGAGGAGGAGAGGAGGAGGAGGAGAGGAGGAGGAGGACAGGAGGACAGGGAAAGGCCCTCTTTGTTTTGTTGTTGTTGTACTAATTTGACATTTTACAAATTCCTGTGTCATCAAGTTCCTCAAGTGTGGTAATTAAGAGCAGCAGGTCACTCCTGAATGAGGCCTAAATGCAAACATGGTCACTGCCAATCAGCTGCAGGCAGGGGGTGGAGGGGCTGTGGTAGACACACAGGCCTCTCCCTCTCTCTTTCCCTGGGGAATTGTTATGGGAGAGAGAGAGAGTTTCATTTCAGTTCATGGAACATGGGACCAACACTTTAAATGTTGTGTTAATATTTTTGTTCAGTATAAAAAAGAAAATACAAAATACATACACTACACACTACGAATATTCAGCTATCTGGAAAGGATTTATGCTCATGGAAAAACAGATAAGCCTTCATAGCCTTTCATTGTATATGATTGTATATAAATTGACTGTAATTTGCTTTTGAAATATAAGACAAACGACTAAATGTGAAAATGTAAATGAAACTTTCTCCAAAGTCACATATGTTTTGATGGAGAACTTCATTACGCATTATCCTCCTTTCTGTCTCTTCAGACACACAGGCAGGTAGCCTGTGTGTTGAAAGACAGGACAGGACGGGACGGGACAGGACGGGACGACGGACGGACGGACGGATTAAAAGCAGACCTCTTGGTCTCTGTTGGGTTTCAAATTCTGCCAACGTTTTCTTCCTGTGGTGCTATCCTCATGCCCGGACGGACGGACGGACAGAGAGAGAGACAGAGAGACAGAGACACAGAGAGAGAAATTTCAACATACCAATTAAGATCTGGCTAAAAATACTTGAATCAGTCATAGAGCCCATTGCCCTTTACGGTTGTGGGGTCAGGACTGCAGCGCAATTAGACCCAACCAAATCATGAGAAAACAAAAAGATAATTACTTGACACATTGGAAAGAATTAACAAAAAAATAGAGCAAACGAGAATGCTATTCGGCCCTACACAGAGAGTACACAGCGGCAGAATACCTGACCACTGTGACTGACCCAAACTTAAGGAAAGCTTTGACTATGTACAGACTTAGTTAGCATAGCCTTGCTATTGAGAAAGGCCGTCGTAGGCAGACATGGCTCTCAAGAGAAGACAGGCTATGTGCTCACTGCCCACAAAATGAGGTGGAAACTGAGCTGCACTTCCTAACCTCCTGCCCAATGTATGACCATATTAGAGAGACATATTTCCCTCAGATTATACAGATCCACAAAGAATTCAAAAACAAATCCAATTTTGATAAACTCCCATATCTACTGGGTGAAATTCCACAGTGTGACATCACAGCAGCAAGATTTTGTGACCTGTTGCCACGAGAAAAGGGCAACCAGTGAAGAACAAACACCATTGTAAATACAACCCATATTTATGCTTATTTATTTTCTCTTGTGTTCTTTAACCATTTGTACATCGCTACAACACTGTATATATATGTATAATATGACATTTGTACTGTCTTTATTGTTTTGAAATTTCTGTATGTGTAATGTTTACTGTTAAGTGAAATAAACAATAAAAATGTTGTATATTATCTACCTCACTTTGGCAATGTTAACACATGTTTCCCATGCCAATAAAGCCCCTTGAATTGAATTGAATTGAGAGAGAGGCTAGCATTTTTCAACAGTGATTGTTTTTTTCTGTGGGCTCACTGACCACCAGGAGAAACATAAACCCCCTGGTTTCTGCTTGAGAAGACCAACACACAACTAAACAGTAGCAATACAAGAATCATCTCCCCTTCCCTCCCCGCCACTCCCATTGTCTTGGTGTGTTTAAGAAAAGCTGTCTCTAATGAGGGGCTAATAGGTGGGATTCAGCCCCAATTCAGTTCCTCTCCGGGGGTATTGTTGGTATTGTAACGGCTGCCTGGGCTCCAGCTGTAGAGCCTGCAGGGGACATACGTGTGAATGGGGATGACATGCAAATCTATTGGGCTAAAACAAGGTTCTTTTGTATTGACTGTCAATGACAATCAAGAGGTTGAGAGAGGTGTTGGTGGGGTGGGTAGTGGACACTGAGGTTGAGAGGGGTGTTGGTGGGGTGGGTAGTGTACACTGAGGTTGAGAGGGGTGTTGGTGGGGTGGGTAGTGGACACTGAGGTTGTTAGGGGTGTTGGTAGGGTGGGTAGTGGACACTGAGGTTGAGAGGGGTGTTGGTGGGGTGGGTAGTGTACACTGAGGTTGAGAGGGGTGTTGGTGGGGTGGGTAGTGGACACTGAGGTTGAGAGGGGTGTTGGTGGGGTGGGTAGTGTACACTGAGGTTGAGAGGGGTGTTGGTGGGGTGGGTAGTGGACACTGAGGTTGAGAGGGGTGTTGGTGGGGTGGGTAGTGGACACTGAGGTTGAGAGGGGTGTTGGTGGGGTGGGTAGTGTACACTGAGGTTGAGAGGGGTGTTGGTGGGGTGGGTAGTGGACACTGAGGTTGTTAGGGGTGTTGGTAGGGTGGGTAGTGGACACTGAGGTTGAGAGGGGTGTTGGTGGGGTGGGTAGTGTACACTGAGGTTGAGAGGGGTGTTGGTGGGGTGGGTAGTGGACACTGGGGTTGAGAGGGGTGTTGGTGGGGTGGGTAGTGTACACTGAGGTTGAGAGGGGTGTTGGTGGGGTGGGTAGTGGACACTGAGGTTGTTAGGGGTGTTGGTAGGGTGGGTAGTGGACACTGAGGTTGAGAGGGGTGTTGGTGGGGTGGGTAGTGGACACTGAGGTTGAGAGGGGTGTTGGTGGGGTGGGTAGTGTACACTGAGGTTGAGAGGGGTGTTGGTGGGGTGGGTAGTGGACACTGAGGTTGAGAGGGGGTGTTGGTGGGGTGGGTAGTGGACACTGAGGTTGAGAGGGGTGTTGGTGGGGTGGGTAGTGGACACTGAGGTTGAGAGGGGTGTTGGTGGGGTGGGTAGTGTACACTGAGGTTGAGAGGGGTGTTGGTGGGGTGGGTAGTGGACACTGAGGTTGTTAGGGGTGTTGGTGGGGTGGGTAGTGTACACTGAGGTTGAGAGGGGTGTTGGTAGGGTGGGTAGTGGACACTGAGGTTGAGAGGGGTGTTGGTGGGGTGGGTAGTGTAAACTGAGGTTGAGAGGGGTGTTGGTGGGGTGGGTAGTGTACACTGAGGTTGAGAGGGGTGTTGGTGGGGTGGGTAGTGGACACTGAGGTTGAGAGAGGTGTTGGTGGGGTGGGTAGTGGACACTGAGGTTGAGAGGGGTGTTGGTGGGGTGGGTAGTGGACACTGAGGTTGAGAGGGGTGTTGGTGGGGTGGGTAGTGTACACTGAGGTTGAGAGGGGTGTTGGTGGGGTGGGTAGTGGACACTGAGGTTGTTAGGGGTGTTGGTAGGGTGGGTAGTGGACACTGAGGTTGAGAGGGGTGTTGGTGGGGTGGGTAGTGTACACTGAGGTTGAGAGGGGTGTTGGTGGGGTGGGTAGTGTACACTGAGGTTGAGAGGGGTGTTGGTGGGGTGGGTAGTGTACACTGAGGATGAGAGGGGTGTTGGTGGGGTGGGTAGTGGACACTGAGGTTGAGAGGGGTGTTGGTGGGGTGGGTAGTGGACACTGAGGTTGAGAGGGGTGTTGGTGGGGTGGGTAGTGGACACTGAGGTTGAGAGGGGTGTTGGTGGGGTGGGTAGTGTACACTGAGGTTGAGAGGGGTGTTGGTGGGGTGGGTAGTGGACACTGAGGTTGTTAGGGGTGTTGGTGGGGTGGGTAGTGTACACTGAGGTTGAGAGGGGTGTTGGTAGGGTGGGTAGTGGACACTGAGGTTGAGAGGGGTGTTGGTGGGGTGGGTAGTGTAAACTGAGGTTGAGAGGGGTGTTGGTGGGGTGGGTAGTGGACACTGAGGTTGAGAGGGGTGTTGGTGGGGTGGGTAGTGGACACTGAGGTTGAGAGAGGTGTTGGTGGGGTGGGTAGTGGACACTGAGGTTGAGAGGGGTGTTGGTAGGGTGGGTAGTGGACACTGAGGTTGAGAGGGGTGTTGGTGGGGTGGGTAGTGTAAACTGAGGTTGAGAGGGGTGTTGGTGGGGTGGGTAGTGGACACTGAGGTTGAGAGGGGTGTTGGTGGGGTGGGTAGTGGACACTGAGGTTGAGAGAGGTGTTGGTGGGGTGGGTAGTGGACACTGAGGTTGAGAGGGGTGTTGGTGGGGTGGGTAGTGGACACTGAGGTTGAGAGGGGTGTTGGTGGGGTGGGTAGTGGACACTGAGGTTGAGAGGGGTGTTGGTGGGGTGGGTAGTGTACACTGAGGTTGAGAGGGGTGTTGGTGGGGTGGGTAGTGGACACTGAGGTTGAGAGGGGTGTTGGTGGGTTGGGTAGTGGACACTGAGATTGTTAGGGGTGTTTGTAGGGTGGGTAGTGGACACTGAGGTTGAGAGGGGTGTTGGTGGGGTGGGTAGTGGACACTGAGGTTGGCAGGGATGTTGGTGGGGTGGGTAGTGGACACTGAGGTTGTTAGGGGTGTTGGTAGGGTGGGTAGTGGACACTGAGGTTGTTAGGGGTGTTGGTAGGGTGGGTAGTGGACACTGAGGTTGAGAGGGGTGTTGGTGGGGTGGGTAGTGGACACTGAGGTTGGTAGGGATGTTGGTGGGGTGGGTAGTGGACACTGAGGTTGTTAGGGGTGTTGGTAGGGTGGGTAGTGGACACTGAGGTTGAGAGGGGTGTTGGTGGGGTGGGTAGTGGACACTGAGGTTTTTAGGGGTGTTGGTGGGGTTGGTAGTGTACACTGAGGTTGGTAGGGATGTTGATGGGGTGGGTAGTGGACACTGAGGTTGCTTCAGAAGGTAAATGTGTTGTTAAAAGAAGTAACGGGATGAAGTGGGACACTGGGACATATAATAAGATGGAAATTGGACACTGTGTTCCCTACCTCATACTAACCTTATTATAATTTTTACTCCCTTTCCCAGGCCTTCTTCTCTCTCCCTCTCTCCCTCTGTCTTTCTGTCTCATTCACTCTGTATCTCTCTCCCTCTCTGTCTCTGTCTCTCCCTCTGTGTCTCTGTCTCCCCCTCTTTGTCTCTGTATCTCTCTGTCTCTGTCTTTCTGTCTCATTGTCTCTGTATCTCTCTGTCTCTGTATCTCTCTCTCTGTATCTCTCTGTCTCTCTGTATCCCCATCTCTGTCTCTGTATCTCTCTCTCTGTCTCTGTATCTCTCTGTATCCCCATCTCTGTCTCTGTATCTCTCTCTCTGTCTCTGTATCTCTCTGTCTCTCTGTATCTCCCTCTCTGTGTCTGTATCTCTCTCTCTGTCTCTGTATCTCCCTGTCTCTCTGTATCTCCCTCTCTCTCTGTATCTCTCTCTCTGGCTCTGTATCTCCCTGTCTCTCTGTCTCTGTATCTCTCTGTCTCTCTGTATCTCCCTCTCTGTGTCTGTATCTCTCTCTCTCTCTCTGTCTCTGTATCTCCCTGTCTCTCTGTATCTCCTTCTCTCTCTCTGTATCTCTCTCTCTGTCTCTGTATCTCCCTGTCTCTGTCTCTGTATCTCTCTGTCTCTCTGTATCTCCCTCTCTGTGTCTGTATCTCTCTCTCTGTCTCTGTATCTCCCTGTCTCTGTCTCTGTTTCTCTCTGTCTCTCTGTATCTCCCTCTCTGTGTCTGTATCTCCCTCTCTGTCTCTGTATCTCTCTGTCTCTGTCTCTGTATCTCTCTCTCTGTCTCTGTATCTATCTGTCTCTGTCTCTCTGTATCTCCCTCTTTGTCTCTCTGTATTTCTCTCTCTGTCTCTGTATCTCCCTCTCTGTCTCTGTATCTCCCTCTCTGTCTCTGTATCTCTCTGTCTCTGTCTCTCTGTAACTCTCTCTCCGTCTCTGTATCTCTCTGTCTCTGTCTCTCTGCATCTCCCTCTCTGTCTCTGTCTCTCTGTCTCTGTCTCTGTAACTCTCTCTCTGTCTCTGTATCTCTCTGTCTCTGTCTCTCTGTATATCCCTCTCTGTCTCTGTATCTCTCTGTCTCTGTATCTCCCTCTCTGTCTCTGTATCTCTGAAACTCTCTATCTGTCTCTGTATCTCCCTCTCTGTCTCTGTATCTCTCTCTCTGTCTCTGTATCTCTGTAACTCTCTCTCTGTCTCTGTATCTCCCTCTCTGTCTCTGTATCTCCCTCTCTGTCTCTGTATCTCTGTAACTCTCTCTCTGTCTCTGTATCTCTCTGTCTCTCTGTATCTCCCCCTCTCTCTGTATCTCTCTCTATGTCTCTGTATCTCTCTGTCTCTCTGTATCTCCCTCTCTGTCTCTGTATCTCTCTCTCTGTCTCTGTATCTCCCTCTCTGTCTCTGTATCTCCCTCTCTGTCTCTGTCTCTGTATCTCTCTGTCTCTCTGTATCTCCCTCTCTGTCTCTGTATCTATCTCTCTGTCTCTGTCTCTCTCCCTCTCTGTCTCTGTATCTCCCTCTCTGTCTCTGTATCTCTCTGTCTCTGTCTCTCTGTAACTCTCTCTCTGTCTCTGTATCTCTCTGTCTCTGTCTCTCTGTATCTCCCTCTCTGTCTCTCTGTATCTCTCTCTCTGGCTCTGTATCTCCCTGTCTCTCTGTCTCTGTATCTCTCTGTCTCTCTGTATCTCCCTCTCTGTGTCTGTATCTCTCTCTCTGTCTCTGTATCTCTCTGTCTCTCTGTATCTCCTTCTCTCTCTCTGTATCTCTCTCTCTGTCTCTGTATCTCCCTGTCTCTGTATCTCTCTGTCTCTCTGTATCTACCTCTCTGTGTCTGTATCTCTCTCTCTCTGTCTCTGTATCTCCCTGTCTCTCTGTCTCTGTATCTCTCTGTCTCTCTGTATCTCCCTCTCTGTGTCTGTATCTCCCTCTCTGTGTCTGTATCTCTCTCTCTGTCTCTGTATCTCCCTGTCTCTCTGTATCTCCCTCTCTCTCTGTATCTCTCTCTCTGGCTCTGTATCTCCCTGTCTCTCTGTCTCTGTATCTCTCTGTCTCTCTGTATCTCCCTCTCTGTGTCTGTATCTCTCTCTCTGTCTCTGTATCTCCCTGTCTCTCTGTATCTCCTTCTCTCTCTCTGTATCTCTCTCTCTGTCTCTGTATCTCCCTGTCTCTCTGTCTCTGTATCTCTCTGTCTCTCTGTATCTCCCTCTCTGTGTCTGTATCTCTCTCTCTGTCTCTGTATCTCCCTGTCTCTGTCTCTGTATCTCTCTGTCTCTCTGTATCTCCCTCTCTGTGTCTGTATCTCCCTCTCTGTCTCTGTATCTCTCTGTCTCTGTCTCTGTATCTCTCTCTCTGTCTCTGTATCTATCTGTCTCTGTCTCTCTGTATCTCCCTCTTTGTCTCTCTGTATTTCTCTCTCTCTCTGTGTCTCTGTATCTCCCTCTCTGTCTCTGTATCTCCCTCTCTGTCTCTGTATCTCTCTGTCTCTGTCTCTCTGTAACTCTCTCTCCGTCTCTGTATCTCTCTGTCTCTGTCTCTCTGCATCTCCCTCTCTGTCTCTGTCTCTCTGTCTCTGTCTCTGTAACTCTCTCTCTGTCTCTGTATCTCTCTGTCTCTGTCTCTCTGTATCTCCCTCTCTGTCTCTGTATCTCTCTGTCTCTGTATCTCCCTCTCTGTCTCTGTATCTCTGAAACTCTCTATCTGTCTCTGTATCTCCCTCTCTGTCTCTGTATCTCTCTCTCTGTCTCTGTATCTCTGTAACTCTCTCTCTGTCTCTGTATCTCTCTGTCTCTGTCTCTCTGTATCTCCCTCTCTGTCTCTGTATCTCTCTGTCTCTGTATCTCCCTCTCTGTCTCTGTATCTCTGAAACTCTCTATCTGTCTCTGTATCTCCCTCTCTGTCTCTGTATCTCTCTCTCTGTCTCTGTATCTCTGTAACTCTCTCTCTGTCTCTGTATCTCCCTCTCTGTCTCTGTATCTCCCTCTCTGTCTCTGTATCTCTCTGTCTCTCTGTATCTCCCCCTCTCTCTGTATCTCTCTCTATGTCTCTGTATCTCTCTGTCTCTCTGTATCTCCCTCTCTGTCTCTGTATCTCTCTCTCTGTCTCTGTATCTCCCTCTCTGTCTCTGTATCTCCCTCTCTGTCTCTGTCTCTGTATCTCTCTGTCTCTCTGTATCTCCCTCTCTGTCTCTGTATCTATCTCTCTGTCTCTGTCTCTCTCCCTCTCTGTCTCTGTATCTCCCTCTCTGTCTCTGTATCTCTCTGTCTCTGTCTCTCTGTAACTCTCTCTCTGTCTCTGTATCTCTCTGTCTCTGTCTCTCTGTATCTCCCTCTCTGTCTCTCTGTATCTCTCTCTGGCTCTGTATCTCCCTGTCTCTCTGTCTCTGTATCTCTCTGTCTCTCTGTATCTCCCTCTCTGTGTCTGTATCTCTCTCTCTGTCTCTGTATCTCTCTGTCTCTCTGTATCTCCTTCTCTCTCTCTGTATCTCTCTCTCTGTCTCTGTATCTCCCTGTCTCTGTATCTCTCTGTCTCTCTGTATCTACCTCTCTGTGTCTGTATCTCTCTCTCTGTCTCTGTATCTCCCTGTCTCTCTGTCTCTGTATCTCTCTGTCTCTCTGTATCTCCCTCTCTGTGTCTGTATCTCCCTCTCTGTCTCTGTATCTCTCTGTCTCTGTCTCTGTATCTCTCTCTCTGTCTCTGTATCTCTCTGTCTCTGTCTCTCTGTATCTCCCTCTCTGTCTCTCTGTATCTCTCTCTCTGGCTCTGTATCTCCCTGTCTCTCTGTCTCTGTATCTCTCTGTCTCTCTGTATCTCCCTCTCTGTGTCTGTATCTCTCTCTCTGTCTCTGTATCTCTCTGTCTCTCTGTATCTCCTTCTCTCTCTCTGTATCTCTCTCTCTGTCTCTGTATCTCCCTGTCTCTGTATCTCTCTGTCTCTCTGTATCTACCTCTCTGTGTCTGTATCTCTCTCTCTCTCTGTCTCTGTATCTCCCTGTCTCTCTGTCTCTGTATCTCTCTGTCTCTCTGTATCTCCCTCTCTGTGTCTGTATCTCCCTCTCTGTCTCTGTATCTCTCTGTCTCTGTCTCTGTATCTCTCTCTCTGTCTCTGTATCTCTCTGTCTCTGTCTCTCTGTATCTCCCTCTTTGTCTCTCTGTATTTCTCTCTCTGTCTCTGTATCTCTCTGTCTCTGTCTCTCTGCATCTCCCTCTCTGTCTCTCTGTCTCTGTCTCTGTAACTCTCTCTCTGTCTCTGTATCTCTCTGTCTCTGTCTCTCTGTATCTCCCTCTCTGTCTCTGTATCTCTCTGTCTCTGTATCTCCCTCTCTGTCTCTGTATCTCTGAAACTCTCTATCTGTCTCTGTATCTCCCTCTCTGTCTCTGTATCTCCCTCTCTGTCTCTGTATCTCTGTAACTCTCTCTCTGTCTCTGTATCTCTCTGTCTCTCTGTATCTCCCCCTCTCTGTATCTCTCTCTATGTCTCTGTATCTCTCTGTCTCTCTGTATTTCCCTCTCTGTCTCTGTATCTCTCTCTCTGTCTCTGTATCTCCCTCTCTGTCTCTGTATCTCCCTCTCTGTCTCTGTCTCTGTATCTCTCTGTATCTCCCTCTCTGTCTCTGTATCTCTCTCTGTCTCTCTCCCTCTCTGTCTCTGTATCTCCCTCTCTGTCTCTGTATCTCTCTGTCTCTGTCTCTCTGTAACTCTCTCTCTGTCTCTGTATCTCTCTGTCTCTGTCTCTCTGTATCTCCCTCTCTGTCTCTCTGTATCTCTCTCTCTGTCTCTGTATCTCCCTCTCTGTCTCTGTATCTCCCTCTCTGTCTCTGTATCTCTCTGTCTCTGTCTCTCTGTAACTCTCTCTCTGTCTCTGTATCTCTCTGTCTCTGTCTCTCTTTATCTCCCTCTCTGTCTCTCTGTATCTCTCTCTCTGTCTCTGTATCTCCCTCTCTGTCTCTGTATCTCCCTCTCTGTCTCTGTATCTCTCTGTCTCTGTCTCTCTGTAACTCTCTCTCTGTCTCTGTATCTCTCTGTCTCTGTCTCTTTGTATCTCCCTCTCTGTCTCTGTATCTCTCTGTCTCTGTCTCTGTATCTCCCTCTCTGTCTCTGTATCTCTCTCTCTGTCTCTCTGTATCTCTCTCTCTGTCTCTGTATCTCCCTCTCTGTCTCTGTATCTCTCTGTCTCTGTCTCTCCCTCTCTCCCTCATTGTCTCTGACTCTCCCTCTCTGTCGCTCTGTCTCTGTCTCTCATTCGCTCTGTCTCTGTCTCTCTGTCTCTCCCTCTTTATCTCTCTCTGTGTCTCTCTGTCTGTCTGTCTCTCCCTCTCTGTCTCTCTGTCTCTGTGTCTCTGTCTCTCCCTCTCTGTCTCTACCTCTCTGTCTCTCCCTCTCCCTGTCTCATTCTCTCTGTCTCTGTCTATCTGTCTCCCCCTCTTTGTCTCTGTC
>NW_027016440.1:25000-60000 GCF_036934945.1 Oncorhynchus masou masou
AAATCTCAACCTGGGGCTGGAAGCAGTGCAACCAAGAGGAACGCTATGAAATGAAGAGTGTAACTCTTACTCTGGGGAATAATTTAATACATATTTGTGGGAAAATATACGGCCCACCACTGAAATAGAGCCAGTGCTTGATAAAGCGCCATCGAGTCACATATGTTTTGATGGAGAACTGCATTACGCATTGGTCTTATCCTCATGCCTGCCTGTGTGTCTGAAGAGAGAGAGAGAGAGTACATGATATAAGAGGAGAGAGAGAGAGTGAGAGAGAGACACAGAGAGAGAGAGAGAGAGAGAGAGAGAGAGAGAGGGAGATAGATAGAGTGAGAGAGAGAGAGAGAGAGAGAGAGAGAGACACAGAGAGAGAGAGAGAGAGAGAGAGAGAGAGAGAGCCTACCTAGGCTAGGTATGTAACATTGAGGAGCAGAGCGCAGCAGCACTTATGCAGCGATGCGCACGTTGCAGCCGTTAACATTCCTCGTGTGTTCCAGTTCACAAATGTAGTCAAACACTGCCGACCATTCGTCATCTGGCAACCACCCACAACAATCGGATATTACTTTCCTTCTTCTCTTAGTTTATGACCATTTGTGTGGTCAACCCCGCGGTCTAAAAGTGGAGCCCCGAGGATCTCGGATCGGCGCGCTCCTACAGGGACTCGGAGGCGCGCCCGGGGCTTCCAGATTTTTGCCCGGTTTCGTCGCAGCGGAGACCGATGCCTCGAATCGCCGAGACCGGAGAGGGTCTCAACGGTCTAGAACGCCAGCGACGAGGGGTCGTCTGGCGCCACAGAACACCTTCCTAGACACAATTGCAAACCGTTTTGATGGGACCCGTAAGTGACCACTCCACTGGCGCCTTTCTGCCAGGTGTCGCGCATACCCACAAAACGCTATGCGCGTCAAGTTTAGGAAATGTTTTCAAACACATTTTATTGTAAAAAAAATGTTTAAATAAGAATATGCAACCCTTATGTAGCATTATATTATAAGAACGTGTCTCGAGGACCTGAGGTGTTCTGATGCGTTGATGTTTATCTAGGACAGGGCTCTCATAGTTACATGAGTTACATGAGTTTTCATAGTTATATGAGTAACATAGTTAGCCGGTTTTCGATGTTCCTTTAACATGACTGTAGTTTGACAGGGCCATGTATTACATCCCAGGAGGCAAGATCCTCTTAATCCTCATATAAATGTGTCTTACCAAAACGAATCAGATAGATGACTAGCTGAACTAGGGGTGAATTGAAGATAGATTACCTGGGATGTGCATATAGGCTAAATGAAGTCCAACATACATTAAGACAGATGCAGTCTCCCAAGTAGCCCTGTGTTGCAGTCAGATGACCATATCGCCCTCTAGTGGCCTCATGGGTGGAATATTATTCATATTATTCATCATTTTTATAATTAATCAATAAATATTAGTTTTTTTAAATGCCTAAAATACGGTGTTTTTGTGTTAAACGGTTTGTTATATTTCAGTGTTGTGTGATGTATATAAAGTGTAATATTGGGATACAAACTCAAAATGTAACTCTATATGTGACATGGTACAGGTGTCTTCTTTTTTAAAGCCCATAACCATGTGTGTGAGGTGGATACTGTTGTTACAAAGTAGACGACCATGAAACACTGTTTGTGACCCTGGTTCAGCCCACTGCAGTAAATGAATTTGTGTACTGTCTTGTGTACTGGATTTCCCCATGGCTTTCAAACTCCATAATATTACAGGGTGTGAGTGTGTGTGTGTGTGTGTATGTGTGTGTGTGTGTGTGTGTGTGGGGTGTGTGTGTGTGTGTGTGTGTGTGTGTGTGTGTGTGTGTGTGTGTGTGTGTGTGTGTGTGTGTGTGTGTGTGTGTGTGTGTGTGTGTGTGTGTGTGTGGGTGTGTGTGTGTGTGTGTGTGTGTGTGTGTGTGTGTGTGTGTGTGTGTGTGTGTGTGTGTGTGGGGGTGTGTGTGTGTGTGTGTGTGTGTGTGTGTGTGTGTGTGTGTGTGTGTGTGTGTGTGTGTGTGTGTGTGTGTGAACCCCTCCCTTGCAGTCTCTTATATGACGGCATGGCAGCCTAACACTGAAACTGAGAGATTGACTTCCCATAACTCCTTTGTGTCAAAGTGTGGCCTTTGGTCTATGGGTGATTAGTGTGTGACAGGTGAGGGGGTGGTGTAGGTAGGTAGGTGTTGACATAATATGACAGTCTCAGGACGGTTTCAAAGCCCAGTGTAATGGCAGCACTGAGACAGTCTCAGGACGGTTTCAAAGCCCAGTGTAATGGCAGCACTGAGACAGTCTCAGGGTGGTTTCAAAGCCCAGTGTAATGGCAGCACTGAGACAGTCTCAGGACGGTTACAAAGCCCAGTGTAATGGCAGCACTGAGACATTCTCAGGACGGTTACAAAGCCCAGTGTAATGGCAGCACTGAGACAGTCTCAGGACGGTTTCAAAGCCCAGTGTAATGGCAGCACTGAAACAGTCTCAGGGTGGTTTCAAAGCCCAGTGTAATGGCAGCACTGAGACAGTCTCAGGACGGTTACAAAGCCCAGTGTAATGGCAGAACTGAGACAGTCTCAGGACGGTTTCAAAGCCCAGAGTAATGGCAGCACTGAGACAGTCTCAGGGTGTTTTCAAAGCCCAGTGTAATGGCAGCACTGAGACAGTCTCAGGGTGGTTTCAAAGCCCAGTGTAATGGCAGCACTGAGACAGTCTCAGGACGGTTACAAAGCCCAGTGTAATGGCAGCACTGAGACAGTCTCAGGGTGGTTTCAAAGCCCAGTGTAATGGCAGCACTGAGACAGTCTCAGGACGGTTTCAAAGCCCAGTGTAATGGCAGCACTGAGACAGTCTCAGGGTGGTTTCAAAGCCCAGTGTAATGGCAGCACTGAGACAGTCTCAGGACGGTTACAAAGCCCAGTGTAATGGCAGCACTGAGACAGTCTCAGGGTGGTTTCAAAGCCCAGTGTAATGGCAGCACTGAGACAGTCTCAGGACGGTTACAAAGCCCAGTGTAATGACAGCACTGAGACAGTCTCAGGACGGTTACAAAGCCCAGTGTAATGGCAGCACTGAGACAGTCTCAGGGTGGTTTCAAAGCCCAGTGTAATGGCAGCACTGAGACAGTCTCAGGACGGTTTCAAAGCCCAGTGTAATGGCAGAACTGAGACAGTCTCAGGACGGTTTCAAAGCCCAGTGTAATGGCAGCACTGAGACAGTCTCAGGACGGTTACAAAGCCCAGTGTAATGGCAGCACTGAGACAGTCTCAGGGTGGTTTCAAAGCCCAGTGTAATGGCAGCACTGAGACAGTCTCAGGACGGTTTCAAAGCCCAGTGTAATGGCAGCACTGAGACAGTCTCAGGGTGGTTTCAAAGCCCAGTGTAATGGCAGCACTGAGACAGTCTCAGGACGGTTACAAAGCCCAGTGTAATGGCAGCACTGAGACAGTCTCAGGGTGGTTTCAAAGCCCAGAGTAATGGCAGCACTGAGACAGTCTCAGGACGGTTACAAAGCCCAGTGTAATGGCAGCACTGAGACAGTCTCAGGGTGGTTTCAAAGCCCAGTGTAATGGCAGCACTGAGACAGTCTCAGGACGGTTTCAAAGCCCAGTGTAATGGCAGCACTGAGACAGTCTCAGGGTGGTTTCAAAGCCCAGTGTAATGGCAGCACTGAGACAGTCTCAGGACGGTTACAAAGCCCAGTGTAATGGCAGCACTGAAACAGTCTCAGGACGGTTTCAAAGCCCAGTGTAATGGCAGCACTGAGACAGTCTCAGGACGGTTACAAAGCCCAGTGTAATGGCAGCACTGAAACAGTCTCAGGACGGTTTCAAAGCCCAGTGTAATGGCAGCACTGAGACATTCTCAGGACGGTTTCAAAGCCCAGTGTAATGGCAGCACTGAGACAGTCTCAGGGTGGTTTCAAAGCCCAGTGTAATGGCAGCTCTGAGACAGTCTCAGGACGGTTACAAAGCCCAGTGTAATGGCAGCACTGAGACAGTCTCAGGACGGTTACAAAGCCCAGTGTAATGGCAGCACTGAGACAGACTCAGGGTGGTTTCAAAGCCCAGTGTAATGGCAGCACTGAGACAGTCTCAGGACGGTTTCAAAGCCCAGTGTAATGGCAGCACTGAGACAGTCTCAGGACGGTTACAAAGCCCAGTGTAATGGCAGCACTGAGACAGTCTCAGGACGGTTTCAAAGCCCAGTGTAATGGCAGAACTGTGACAGTCTCAGGACGGTTACAAAGCCCAGTGTAATGGCAGCACTGAGACAGTCTCAGGACGGTTTCAAAGCCCAGTGTAATGGCAGCACTGAGACAGTCTCAGGACGGTTTCAAAGCCCAGTGTAATGGCAGCACTGAAACAGTCTCAGGACGGTTTCAAAGCCCAGTGTAATGGCAGCACTGAGACAGTCTCAGGACGGTTACAAAGCCCAGTGTAATGGCAGCACTGAGACAGTCTCAGGACGGTTACAAAGCCCAGTGTAATGGCAGCACTGAGACAGTCTCAGGGTGGTTTCAAAGCCCAGTGTAATGGCAGCACTGAGACAGTCTCAGGGTGGTTTCAAAGCCCAGAGTAATGGCAGCACTGAGACAGTCTCAGGACGGTTACAAAGCCCAGTGTAATGGCAGCACTGAGACAGTCTCAGGGTGGTTTCAAAGCCCAGTGTAATGGCAGCACTGAGACAGTCTCAGGACGGTTTCAAAGCCCAGTGTAATGGCAGCACTGAGACAGTCTCAGGGTGGTTTCAAAGCCCAGTGTAATGGCAGCACTGAGACAGTCTCAGGACGGTTACAAAGCCCAGTGTAATGGCAGCACTGAAACAGTCTCAGGACGGTTTCAAAGCCCAGTGTAATGGCAGAACTGAAACAGTCTCAGGACGGTTTCAAAGCCCAGTGTAATGGCAGCACTGAGACAGTCTCAGGACGGTTACAAAGCCCAGTGTAATGGCAGCACTGAGACAGTCTCAGGGTGGTTTCAAAGCCCAGTGTAATGGCAGCACTGAGACAGTCTCAGGACGGTTTCAAAGCCCAGTGTAATGGCAGCACTGAGACAGTCTCAGGGTGGTTTCAAAGCCCAGTGTAATGGCAGCACTGAGACATTCTCAGGACGGTTACAAAGCCCAGTGTAATGGCAGCACTGAAACAGTCTCAGGACGGTTTCAAAGCCCAGTGTAATGGCAGCACTGAGACATTCTCAGGACGGTTTCAAAGCCCAGTGTAATGGCAGCACTGAGACAGTCTCAGGGTGGTTTCAAAGCCCAGTGTAATGGCAGCTCTGAGACAGTCTCAGGACGGTTACAAAGCCCAGTGTAATGGCAGCACTGAGACAGTCTCAGGACGGTTTCAAAGCCCAGTGTAATGGCAGCACTGAAACAGTCTCAGGACGGTTTCAAAGCCCAGTGTAATGGCAGCACTGAGACAGTCTCAGGACGGTTACAAAGCCCAGTGTAATGGCAGCACTGAGACAGTCTCAGGACGGTTACAAAGCCCAGTGTAATGGCAGCACTGAGACAGTCTCAGGGTGGTTTCAAAGCCCAGTGTAATGGCAGCACTGAGACAGTCTCAGGGTGGTTTCAAAGCCCAGAGTAATGGCAGCACTGAGACAGTCTCAGGACGGTTACAAAGCCCAGTGTAATGGCAGCACTGAGACAGTCTCAGGGTGGTTTCAAAGCCCAGTGTAATGGCAGCACTGATACAGTCTCAGGACGGTTTCAAAGCCCAGTGTAATGGCAGCACTGAGACAGTCTCAGGGTGGTTTCAAAGCCCAGTGTAATGGCAGCACTGAGACAGTCTCAGGACGGTTACAAAGCCCAGTGTAATGGCAGCACTGAGACAGTCTCAGGGTGGTTTCAAAGCCCAGTGTAATGGCAGAACTGAAACAGTCTCAGGACGGTTTCAAAGCCCAGTGTAATGGCAGCACTGAGACAGTCTCAGGACGGTTACAAAGCCCAGTGTAATGGCACACTGAGACAGTCTCAGGGTGGTTTCAAAGCCCAGTGTAATGGCAGCACTGAGACAGTCTCAGGACGGTTTCAAAGCCCAGTGTAATGGCAGCACTGAGACAGTCTCAGGGTGGTTTCAAAGCCCAGTGTAATGGCAGCACTGAGACAGTCTCAGGACGGTTACAAAGCCCAGTGTAATGGCAGCACTGAAACAGTCTCAGGACGGTTTCAAAGCCCAGTGTAATGGCAGCACTGAGACATTCTCAGGACGGTTTCAAAGCCCAGTGTAATGGCAGCACTGAGACAGTCTCAGGGTGGTTTCAAAGCCCAGTGTAATGGCAGCTCTGAGACAGTCTCAGGACGGTTACAAAGCCCAGTGTAATGGCAGCACTGAGACAGTCTCAGGACGGTTACAAAGCCCAGTGTAATGGCAGCACTGAGACAGACTCAGGGTGGTTTCAAAGCCCAGTGTAATGGCAGCACTGAGACAGTCTCAGGGTGGTTTCAAAGCCCAGTGTAATGGCAGCACTGAGACAGTCTCAGGACGGTTACAAAGCCCAGTGTAATGGCAGCACTGAGACAGTCTCAGGGTGGTTTCAAAGCCCAGTGTAATGGCAGCACTGAGACAGTCTCAGGACGGTTACAAAGCCCAGTGTAATGGCAGCACTGAAACAGTCTCAGGACGGTTTCAAAGCCCAGTGTAATGGCAGCACTGAGACATTCTCAGGACGGTTTCAAAGCCCAGTGTAATGGCAGCACTGAGACAGTCTCAGGGTGGTTTCAAAGCCCAGTGTAATGGCAGCTCTGAGACAGTCTCAGGACGGTTACAAAGCCCAGTGTAATGGCAGCACTGAGACAGTCTCAGGACGGTTACAAAGCCCAGTGTAATGGCAGCACTGAGACAGACTCAGGGTGGTTTCAAAGCCCAGTGTAATGGCAGCACTGAGACAGTCTCAGGACGGTTTCAAAGCCCAGTGTAATGGCAGCTCTGAGACAGCTTTTCACAACACTGCACATGCTGGAGAAGGGTTGACGTTGTACTTGCTGTTCCTCACGTGTGCAGCCGGGAGGCTGTGTTTGTGTTTGTCTCAGAGAGCTAAAACAGAATAAGAGAGGGAGAGAGAGTAAGACAGACAGACTCAGAGACCTGTCAGTGTGGTGCTCGGACAACAATCTGTCCCTCAACATCTGTAAGACCAAGGAGCTGATCGTAGACTACAAGAGAAAGAGGGGAGAGCACGCCCCCATTAACATTGACAAAAGCTGGAGCGGGTCGAGAGCTTCAAGTTCCTTGGCGTCTACATCACCAAGGACATAACATGGTCCACTCACACCCACACAGCCGTGAAGAGGGCACAGCCCCTCTTCCCCCTCAGGAGGATGAAAACATTTGGCATGGGCCCTCGGATCCTCAAAAAAAGTTATACAGCTGCACCACCGAGAGCATCTTGATTGGCTGCATCGCCGCTTGGTATGGCAAATGCACCGCAAAGCACTACAGAGGTTGGTGTGGACAGCCCAGTACATCACTGGGGCTGAGCTCCCTGCCATCCAAGACCTCTATATATTCTTTATGTCATCTCGCTCTCTCGCTCTCATGCTTCCAACTGCTGGATGAGGCAGCATTGTAATATCAAGCATAATAATCTCTTCCATTGACTTCAAATCAGGAGCCACATGCCTCAGTGTACCAGTGCTTCTGAATGTCTGTCTATAAACACAGCACAGTATCTTCTTCTTCTCTCTTCCCGTGATACCTTACTGTTGGTGGCTCCTGGATTGACAGATCTCTAGGTCTTGGTGTTCAAGTCCAAGGCAAATGAGATGGATACCACAGAAATAATCTGTGATAATCCATTCATGTGCAGAGATAGGAATGGATTATAGCAGATTATCTTGTAGCGTCCTGTCCATCTCATTGAGTATGGACATTACTAGGATCACCTGTTGTCATGGTTACTAAGGTGGGGTAGTCATTGAGTATGGATGAGATCAGATGGGAACCACAGCTGTGCAGCAACTTTAGATATTACTCGGATCACCTCTTTTCATTGTAGCTGAGGTGGGGTAGTCATTGTTTTTATCCCCATCAGAGATTAAAAGCATTACATTTTTGGCCATTTCTTTCTCTCCCTCTCTCTTTCCCCTCCCTCCCTCCCTCCCTCCCTCCCTCCCTCCCTCCCTCCCTCCCTCCCTCCCTCCCTCCCTCCCTCCCTCCCTCCCTCCCTCCCTCCCTCCCTCCCTCCCTCCCTCCCTCCCTCCCTCCCTCCCTCCCTCCCTCCCTCCCTCCCTCTCTATATTATACACATTCTTCACAGTGAGTGCCCCAGTCCTACATATCCTATTTCTGTAAAGGACTCAACATCTCCTGCAGAGTGAATTGTTCTCCTGTAGAGCCCCTAAAGCCTACTAATCAAACAACTAAATTACCCATAGAAATATTTAAGAGGGCGTATCTCCGTCAAGCGCCAGGCAGCGCCACTCAAATCCCCCTACCACCCTTGACTCAAACAGGAACTGCATGTATATGTAATTGATGTCTTGACTTCATTCATGCATGAATTAACACAGTTCTGTTTGTTGCCTTTGGCCCCTGATGCCCTTAATTTAAGCCAAGCTATGTGATTTGTTAGGTTTGCTCTTTCATTCCCATACTCAGCCAGAGACCCGGCTTGGAGCAAAAACACAGCCTCATCGCCCTTACCATCACAAAGACTCACAAGGTCTTGCAAGTAATCCAGAGAGAAATATGATTCAACTTCTATACAAAGTTCAAAGGAGCTCTCTTTGATGTTCTTTATCCCAAATAGCATTTGAAACTCGTCCCGTCTGTCTGTCTTTCTCTCTCTCTCCCTCTCTCTCACTCTCTCTCTCTCTCTTTCTCTCTCTCCCTCTCTCTCTCTCTCTCTCTCTCTCTTTCTCTCTCTCTCCCTCTCTCTCTCTCTCTCACTCTCTCTCTCTCTCTCAGACAGTAACTTTGTCCTGGGTAACGCCCAGGTGCAGTCGCTCTACCCCATCGTCTACTGCTCGGACGGCTTCTGCGAGCTGACCGGCTTCGCCCGCGGTGAGCTGATGCAAAAGAGCTGCAGGTGTCACTTCCTGTACGGCTCGGACACCAGCGAGAGCCTAACCACTCAGATCCAAAAGGCTCTGGACGAGCGGCAGGAATTTAAGACTGAGTGCATCCTGTACAAGAAGGGGGGTAAGGAAGGGAACCATCTGGGTTCTAGTTGTCAGAGATTAGTCAGTGGTCTGGTTAGACTTTCTCCACAGGTCCCTCAAGGGGTTTCTATGGCTTTTTCTCAAATGCATCTCTTCCCCTTCATCATAGTCATTAGTCTACTTGCTCAGTTGTTTCAGATAATTGCAGATGAAGGAGAGGACAGATGATCAAGGCCATTGAGACAGAGCCTATATGTTTTACTCCTCTCTGACCTATGGTTGTCTGTGTGTCTGTCTGTATCTCAGGAGAGCAGTTCTGGTGTCTGCTGGACATAGTGCCCATCAAGAATGAGAAGGGAGAGGTGGTGCTGTTTCTGGTCTCCCACAAGGACATCACAGAGACCAGGAAGGACCAGCAGGACCAGGGGGACCATGGACAAGACTCAGACACTGGTGAGGGAGGGAGGGAGGTTCAGATGAAGGGAAAATGGGAGAGAGGGGTTGGAGGGAGAGGGATTGACAGTTACCTGATGAACAATGAATAAGCTAATTACAGTACATCAAAAGGATCTTGTCTCCCTCCACCCCCACCCCTCGGCCTTGTCTCTCCCTCCACCCCCACCCCTCGGCCTGCCGGTCCCCAGACGAGGAGACGGGTCTGGAGGTGCACCAGATCACCCGCCCCCCAGGCTTTGACCACAACCGCCGGCGTAGTCGGGCCGTACTCTACCAGTTGTCTGGCCACTTGCAGAAACAGGACAAGAGCAAACTCAAGATCAACAATGTGAGTACACTGTAACACATGGATGGACATTTGCAGTTAGCTACTGGAATTATATAGAACTGTAAAGAGCGATGCATTATGGGGGGTCTGTTAGAGCTCTGCGTCGCACGACACATCCCCGTATCACCCAGTTAGCAACATGTTTGTCCTATACATCTCACGTCATCCTATCATCACTCTTATATTCTCCAATACAGCCCATATCTCATCCTATCAACACTCTTATATTGTCCAATACAGCCCATATCTCATCCTATCAACACTCTTATATTGTCCAATACAGCCCATATCTCATCCTATCAACACTCTTATATTGTCCAATACAGCCCATATCTCATCCTATCAACACTCTTATATTGTCCAATACAGCCCATATCTCATCCTATCAACACTCTTATATTGTCCAATACAGCCCATATCTCATCCTATCAACACTCTTATATTGTCCAATACAGCCCATATCTCATCCTATCAACACTTATATTGTCCAATACAGCCCATATCTCACCCTATCAACACTCTTATAGTGTCCAATACAGCCCATATAAGCACCTATAAACATCAAACCACCACTCCTATGGGTAATCACTTCCTCAACATTTCAATGGCGAAGGTGCATAAAGATGTAGGAATTCAGACAATGACGTCATTGTTTTTAGCACTACCCACATAGTTTTTAAACATACGGTGCCCCATATGGTCACACAATTTACTTTTAGTTTTTTTTCCAAACTGCCATCGTCTTGGAGCTAGAATTTTTTTAAACATTTTTAATTCCACCTTTATTTAACCAGGTGGGTTAGTTGAGGTAGATAGATGGGCTGTTTACAGATGGGCTATGCACAGGTGCAGTGATCTGTGAGCTGTTCTGACAGCTGGTGCTTAAAGCTAGTGAGGGAGATATGAGTCTCCAGCTTTAGTGATTTTTGCAGTTCGTTCCAGTCATTGGCAGCAGAGAACTGGAAGGAAAGGTGACCAAAGGAGGAATTGGCTTTGGGGGTGACCAGTGAGATATACCTGCTGGAGCGCGTGCTATGAGTAGGTGCTGCTAGCAGAGATTTGTAGATAACCTGTAGCCAGTGGGTTTGGCGACGAGTATGAAGCGAGGGCCAACCAACGAGAGTGTACAGGTCGCAGTGATGGGTAGTATATGGGGCTTTGGTGACAAAACGGATGGCACTGTGATAGACTGCATCCAATTTGTTGAGTCGAGTGTTGGAGGCTATTTTATAGATGACATCGCCAAAGTCGAGGTTCGGTAGGATGGTCAGTTTTACGAGGGTATGTTTGGCAGCATGAGTGAAGGATGCTTTGTTGCGATATAGGAAGCCGATTCTAGATTTTATTTTGGATTGGATATGCTTAATGTGAGTCTGGAAGGAGAGTTAACAGTCTAACCAGACACCTATGTGTTTGTAGTTGTCCATGTATTCTAAGTCAGAGCCTTCCAGAGTAGTAATGCTGGACGGGCGGGCAGGTGCGGGCAGTGATCGATTGAATAGCATGCATTTAGTTTTACTTGCATTTAAGAGCAGTTGGAGGCCACGGAAGGAGAGCTGTATGGCATTGAAGCTTCTCTGGAGGTTAGTTAACACAGTGTCCAAAGAGGGGCCAGAAGTATACAGAATGGTGTCGTCTGCGTAGAGGTGGATCAGAGAATCACCAGCAGCAAGAGCGACATCATTGATGTATACAGAGAAGAGAGTCGGCCCGAGAATTGAACCCTGTGGCACCCCCATAGAGACTGCCAGAGGTCTGGACATCAGGCCCTCCGATTTGACACACTGAACTCTATCAGAGAAGTAGTTGGTAAACCAGGCGAGGCAATCATTTAAGAAACCAAGGCTGTCGAGTCTGCCAGTAAGAATGTGGGGATTGACAGAGTCGAAAGCTTTGGCCAGGTCGAAGAATATGGCTTCACAGTAAGGTCTCTTATCAATGGCGGTTATGATGTCGTTTAGGACCTTGAGCGTGGCTGAGGTGCACCCATGACCAGCTCTGAAACCAGATTGCGTAGCGGAGAAGGTACGGTGGGATTCTAAATGGTCGGTAATCTGTTTGTTAACTTGGCTTTTGAAGACCTTTGAAAGATAGATATAGGGTAGGATAGATATAGGTCTGTAGCAGTTTGGGTCTACAGTGTCACCCCCTTTGAAGAGGGGGATGACCCGCGGCAGCTTTCCAGTAACATTCTGGGATAGATATAGGTCTGTAGCAGTTTGGGTCTAGAGTGTCACCCCGTTTTGAAGAGGGGGATGACCGCGGCAGCTCTCCAGTCTTTGGGGATCTCAGACGATACGAAAGAGAGGTTGAATGGGATCATAATAACCCTTTTGTTAGTAGCCGTGGTTCAAGATCTGTTTGTGCTGTATATCTAACTCCTATGATCATTATCTGGCCGTTGGGTGACTGGCTCTGGGATCGGTCTTGTTCGTAAGGATAAACCCTTCAGTCATGGACTTACTTAATTACATAGGCCCATCCCTCCGTTGGGAGCAGAGGTCATCAGGGCTTCTGTCCATCTCACTCTGTTCTTTGCCGTCTTCTCCAGATCCTTTCATCCTATACCGGTTATTTCTGTTCTGGGCCGTCTTCTCCAGATCCTTCCATCCTATACCGGTTCTTTCTGTTCTTGGCCGTCTTCTCCAGATCCTTCCATCCTATACCGGTTCTTTCTGTTCTCGGCCGTCTTCTCCAGATCCTTCCATCCTATACCGGTTCTTTCTGTTCTCGGCCGTCTTCTCCAGATCCTTCCGTCCTATACCGGTTCTTTCTGTTCTCGGCCGTCTTCTCCAGATCCTTCCGTCCTATACCGGTTCTTTCTGTTCTTGGCCGTCTTCTCCAGATCCTTCCGTCCTATACCGGTTCTTTCTGTTCTCGGCCGTCTTCTCCAGATCCTTCCGTCCTATACCGGTTCTTTCTGTTCTGGGCCGTCTTCTCCAGATCCTTCCGTCCTATACCGGTTCTTTCTGTTCTTGGCCGTCTTCTCCAGATCCTTCCATCCTATACCGGTTCTTTCTGTTCTTGGCCGTCTTCTCCAGATCCTTCCATCCTATACCGGTTTCTTTCTGTTCTGGGCCGTCTTCTCTAGATCCTTCCATCCTATACCGGTTCTTTCTGTATCTGTCTCAAGATCCCACATGGTCTTTATTCATTCAGTGTATCATTTTTATTTACCTCTATTATAATGTCTTGGTGTTTGCCTTCGTGTTGTTATGATGTGTCATTTTCTTCTCCAGAGTATGTTTGGGGCGACCACCAACCCCATCCCTGAGTACAAGGTGGCTGCCACCCCAAAGTCTCGCTTCATCCTGCTACACTATGGGACCTTCAAGGCGGGCTGGGATTGGCTGATCCTCCTGGCCACTTTCTATGTGGCCATCACCGTGCCCTATAACGTTTGCTTCACCGTGGTGGAGGGGCGGGACGAGGGGGGTGGCTCCGGGGCTCGCAACCCCCCCAGTTACAGCGACATCTTGGTGGAGATTCTGTTCATCATTGGTAAGAGTGAAAAAACCCACCCTCACCCTACCCCAGAATGTTACCCCACCCTCACCCTACCCCAGAACGTTACCCCACCCTCACCCCCACCCCAGAATGTTACCCCACACTCACCCTACCCCAGTATGTTACCCCACCCCCCTCCCAGTATGTTAACCTACCCTCACCCTACCCCAGTATGTTACGCACCCCCCCAGTATGTTACCCCCCCAGTATGTTACCCCACCCTCATCCCCCCAGTATTTTACCCCACCCTCACCCTACCCCAGTATGTTACCCCACCCTCACCCCTGCCCCAGAACGTTTCCCCACCCTCACCCCCCCCCCCAGTATGTTACCCCACCCTCATCCCTACCCCAGAATGTTACCTCACCCTACCCCAGTATGTTACACCACCCTCACCCCTACCCCAGTATGTTACCCCACCCTCACCCTACCCCAGTATGTTAGCCCACCCTCACCCTACCCCAGAATGTTACCCCACCCTCACCCTACCCCAGTATGTTACTCCACCCTCACCCCACCCCAGTATGTTACCCCACTCTCACCCTACCCCAGAATGTTACCCCTCCCACCCCAGAATGTTACCCTACCCACACCCCAGAATGTTACCCCTCCCACACCCATACCCCAGAATGTTACCCCTCCCACCCCAGAATGTTACCCCTCCCACCCCAGAATGTTACCCTACCCACACCCCAGAATGTTACCCCTCCCACCCCAGAATGTTACCCTACCCACACCCCAGAATGTTACCCCTCCCACACCCCAGAATGTTACCCCTCCACACCCCAGAATGTTACCCCTCCACACCCCAGAATATTACCCCTCCAACACCCCAGAATGTTACCCCTTCACACCCCAGAATGTTACCCTACCCACACCCCAGAATGTTACCCCTCCCACACCCCAGAATGTTACCCCTCCACACCCCAGAATGTTACCCATCCCACACCCCAGAATGTTACCCCTCCCACCCCAGAATGTTACCCCTCCCACCCCAGAATGTTACCCCTCCCACACCCCAGAATGTTACCCCTCCCACCCCAGAATGTTACCCCACCCACACCCCAGAATGTTACTCCTCCACACCCCAGAATGTTACCCCTCCCACACCCCAGAATGTTACCCCTCCCACACCCCAGAATGTTACCCCCCCACACCCCAGAATGTTACCCCTCCACACCCCAGAATGTTACCCCTCCCACCCCAGAATGTTACTCCTCCACACCCCAGAATGTTACCCCTCCCACACCCCAGAATGTTACCCCCCCACACCCCAGAATGTTACCCCTCCCACACCCCAGAATGTTACTCCTCCCACACCCCAGAATGTTACCCCTCCCACACCCCAGAATGTTACCCCCCCACACCCCAGAATGTTACCCCTCCCACACCCCAGAATGTTACTCCTCCCACACCCCAGAATGTTACCCCTCCCACACCCCAGAATGTTACCCCTCCCACACCCCAGAATGTTACCCCTCCCACACCCCAGAATGTTACCCCTCCCACACCCCAGAATGTTACCCCTCCCACACCCCAGAATGTTACCCCACCCACACCCCAGAATGTTACCCCTCCACACCCCAGAATGTTACCCCTCCCACACCCCAGAATGTTACCCCTCCCACACCCCAGAATGTTACCCTACCCACATCCCAGAATGTTACCCCTCCCACACCCCAGAATGTTACCCCTCCCACACCCCAGAATGTTACCCCACCCACACCCCAGAATGTTACCCCTCCACACCCCAGAATGTTACCCTACCCACATCCCAGAATGTTACCCCTCCCACACCCCAGAATGTTACCCCTCCCACACCCCAGAATGTTACCCCTCCCACACCCCAGAATGTTACCCCTCCCACACCCCAGAATGTTACCCCCCACACCCCAGAATGTTACCCCTCCACACCCCAGAATGTTACCCTTCCACACCCCAGAATGTTACCCTACCCACATCCCAGAATGTTACCCCTCCCACACCCCAGAATGTTACCCCCCACACCCCAGAATGTTACCCCTCCCACACCCCAGAATGTTACCCCTCCCACACCCCAGAATGTTACCCCCCCACACCCCAGAATGTTACCCCTCCCACACCCCAGAATGTTACCCCTCCCACACCCCAGAATGTTACCCCTCCCACACCCCAGAATGTTACCCCTCCCACATGTCAGAATGTTACCCCTTCACACCCCAGAATGTTACCCCTCCACACCCCAGAATGTTACCCCTCCACACCCCAGAATGTTACCCCTCCACACCCCAGAATGTTACCCTTCCACACCCCAGAATGTTACCCCTCCACACCCCAGAATGTTACCCCCCACACCCCAGAATGTTACCCCTCCCACACCCCAGAATGTTACCCTCCCACACCCCAGAATGTTACCCATCCCACACCCCAGAATGTTACCCCTCCCACACCCCAGAATGTTACCCCCCACACCCCAGAATGTTACCCTCCCACACCCCAGAATGTTACCCCCACACCCCAGAATGTTACCCCTCCACACCCCAGAATGTTACCCCTCCACACCCCAGAATGTTACCCTTCCACACCCCAGAATGTTACCCCTCCACACCCCAGAATGTTACCCCTCCACACCCCAGAATGTTACCCCTCCCACCCCCCAGAATGTTACCCCTCCTGTAACAGAGCGATGATTCAGCTGAAGACTTCTGTTCTCTCCCAGAGATAATGCCTAGGCTTTAACATTCAGATTACAACCGGGGCAACATTGTGGGCAGGCTAACACACTCTTGTGGCCCTGGAGACATGGGTTCAACCCCGCAGTCGCTCACACACCCATTGATTTAATAAACAATTGCATCATTCACTTCGCGATCATCATAACAGCCAATATTAATCCACATCCCATTAACATCCAAGGCACTTTCTCATCTAATTAACATCCAGCCAATCGTTTGAGGAGATCAATGAGCACTGTTTACTGTGAGGGATTATGGTTATAATAACTAATAACTATAATAACTAAAAAGCTTCCTCTGTCACCCAGCAGGCACCACTGGTTGCAATGTCACGTCATGGTTAAGTTGTATACTGATTGTTTCCGTTCTTTTTGATGTCCCATTTAGGGTTGCAAAATTCAGCAAACTTTCCCCAAATTCCCAGATCTTCCAGAAGTCTGGGATGAAGGATTCCAGATTTCCTGCTTATTCCTTTCCGTGTCGAGGAGTCTTCCAGCCGGCATTTATGGAAAGCTGTGAATTTTGGGAATTACCCGAAAAATACTGTAAATGATGTTTTCAACAGTGGAGGCTGCTGAGGGGAGGACGGCTCATAATAATGGCTGGAACGGAGTCAATGGAATGGTATCAACCACATGGAAACCACGTCTTTGACTTGTTTGATGCCATTCCATTGACTCCGTTCCAGCCACTATTATGAGCCGTCCTCCCCTCAGCCTCCACTGGTTTTCTAATGGTTGTAATCTCATTTATCTGACAAGATAACAGCCAAAATTCTATGTCTTTCCCAGACATATTGATGTTGACATGAAAATAAATGTCTTAACCTGGTTGTAATCTGACATCTCTACAACCGATTTATGACCAGGAACAACGTCATTATGACGTCCCATGCCAAATGTTGCTTGCTGGGTTGAATGATGGTTGAATGATCCCACTTCGGAGCGATCCTTCTTAACTGCTGTCTGTGTGTCCTCTGTTGTGTTTTTTATTGGTGTTCTATGTGTTGGCTGGTCCAATTGAAATGTCCCCTTTGTCCTATTCTATCTCACCATGTGTTTTCTGTGACAGACATTGCACTGAACTTCCGCACCACCTATGTGAGTACGACGGGTCAGGTGGTTTATGAAGCCCGCTCTATCTTTGTACACTACGCCACCTCCTGGCTGTTTGTTGACCTGATCGCCGCCCTGCCCTTTGACCTGCTCTACGCCTTCAATATCAGCGTGGTGGGTGTGCGGCACGTTCCCGCAACGCAGGCATGCACAGACACATGAGAAGACACACACAGATATACAAGCATACATACTTTACACACACACACACACACACACACACACACACACACACACACACACACACACACACACACACACACACACACACACACACACACACACACACACACACACACACACACACACAGTACCAGTCAAAAGTTTGGACACACCTACTCACTCAAGGGTTTTTCTTTAGTTTGACTATTTTCTACATTGTAGTATTGAAGACATCAACACTATGAAATAACACATATGGCATCATGTAGTAACCAAAAAAGTGTTAAATAAATTCAAATATTTTTGAGATTATTCAAAGTAGCCACCCCTTTGCCTTGATGACAGCTTTGCACACTCTCGGCATTCTCTCAACCAGCTTCATGAGGAATGCTTTTCCAACAGTCTTGAAGGTGTTCCCACATATGCTGAGCACTTGTTAGTGGCTTTCCCTTCACTCTGTGGTCCAACTCATCCCAAACCATCTCAATTGGGTTGAGGTCGGGTGATTGTGGAGGCTAGGTCATCTGATGCAGCACTCCATCACTCTCCTTCTGGTCAAATAGCTCTTACACAGCCTGGAGGTATGTTGGGTCATTATCCTGTTGAAAAACAAATGATAGTCCCACTAAGCCCAAACCAGATGGGTTGGCGTATCGCTGCAGAATGCTGTGGTAGCCATGCTGGTCTAATGTCCATTGCTTGTGATGTTTGGCCCAAGCAAGTCTCTTCTTCTTATTGGTGTCTTTGCAGCAATTCGACCATGAAGGCCTGATTCACGCAGTCTCCTCTCAACCGTTGATGTTGAGATGTGTATCTTACTTGAACTCTGTGAAGCGTTTATTTGGGCTGCAATCTGAGGTGCTAATGAAACCTACCCTCTGCAGCAGAGGTAACTCTGGGGCTTCCTTTCCTGTGGCGGTCCTCATGAGAGCCAGTGGCATCATATAGCTTGATGGTTTTTGCAACATCACTTGAAGAAACTTCTTGCCATTTTCCACATTGACTGACCTTCATGTCTTAAAGTAATGATGGACTGTCATTTCTCTTTGCTCATTTGAGCTGTTCTTGCCATAATATGGGCTTGGTCTTTTACCCGATAGGGCTATCTTCTGTATACCCCCCCTACCTTGTCACAACACAACTGATTTGCTTAAACTCATTAAGAATGAAAGACATTCCACAAATGTACTTTTAACAAGACACACCTGTTAATTGAAATGCATTCCAGGTGACTAGCTCATGAAGCTGGTTGAGAGAATGCAAACAGTGTGCAAAGCTGTCATCAAGGCAAAGGGTGGCTATTTGAATCTCAAATCTCAAATATATCTTCATTTGTTTAACCCTTTGTTGGTTACTACATGATTCCATATGTGTTATTTCATAGTTTTGATGTCTTCACTATTATTCTACAATGTAGAAAATAGTACAAATCAAGAAAAACACTTGAATGAGTAGGTGTGTCCAAACATTTGACTGGTACTGTACATAGAAACACACTCGCAGAATGGTGACTGATCACTTTGTTCTTTGGCCAAAGGGCTTCATAGAGACATGGGGGTGCAGCCAGCCAGGGACTGGGGTGTGTCTGTCTGTGTGTGAGAATAGGTCATGTTTGTGTGAGACGTATTGAGCCGTCAGTCACACCGAGTCTCCCCAGGCTTTAATGGTGTCCAGTGATGTATCAATACCAGCCTCCTGCTGTGTCATCGATCCCCGAACCAAGAACACTTCTCACAACAACACCTCAAAGGCATCACTCAACTGTCAAACTTTCCAACTTTCAAGAACACACACACACACCTATGCGCACACACATCACACACACGCACTCTGTCAATACCAATGACCATTGACCTCTGCTTTCATGTCCCCTCCCTCCCCTCCTCTTCCCCTGTGCAGTACTTTGGGGTCCACCTGCTGAAGACAGTGCGGTTGCTGCGTCTCCTGAGGCTGCTCCAGAAGCTGGAGCGTTACTCTGAGTACAGCGCCGTGGTCCTCACCCTGCTCATGTCTACTTTCGCCCTGCTGGCCCACTGGATGGCCTGCGTCTGGTACTTCATCGGACGCAGGGAGATCGAGAGCAACAGCCTGAGCTCCTGGGATAATGGTGAGTAAACATGGCAACAAAATAATCACACACACACTCACACACACTAAATCCCTATTACATGGTATTTTATTGAGTTATTAGTCCAATGATAATGAAGAGCTATTGGGACATTGGATAGTTAGCAACTTCCCACACATGTAAAGACACAGTGTCTCCTTGATGGTAACTCCTCACATGTAAAGACACAGTTACTCCTTGATGGTAACTCCTCACATGTAAAGACACAGTTACTCCTTGACGGTAACTCCTCACATGTAAAGACACAGTTACTCCTTGATGGTAACTCCTCACATGTAAAGACACAGTGTCTCCTTGATGGTAACTCCTCACATGTAAAGACACAGTTACTCCTTGATGGTAACTCCTCACATGTAAAGACACAGTTACTCCTTGATGGTAACTCCTCACATGTAAAGACACAGTGTATCCTTGATGGTAACTCCTCACATGTAAAGACACAGTGTCTCCTTGATGGTAACTCCTCACATGTAAAGACACAGTGTCTCCTTGATGGTAACTCCTCACATGTAAAGACACAGTTACTCCTTGATGGTAACTCCTCACATGTAAAGACACAGTTACTCCTTGATGGTAACTCCTCACATGTAAAGACACAGTTACTCCTTGATGGTAACTCCTCACATGTAAAGACACAGTTACTCCTTGATGGTAACTCCTCACATGTAAAGACACAGTTACTCCTTGATGGTAACTCCTCACATGTAAAGACACAGTGTCTCCTTAATGGTAACTCCTCACATGTAAAGACACAGTGTCTCCTTAATGGTAACTCCTCACATGTAAAGACACAGTTACTCCTTGATGGTAACTCCTCACATGTAAAGACACAGTTACTCCTTGATGGTAACTCCTCACATGTAAAGACACAGTGTATCCTTAATGGTAACTCCTCACATGTAAAGACACAGTGTCTTGATGGTAACTCCACACATGTAAAGACACAGTTACTCCTTGATGGTAACTCCTCACATGTAAAGACACAGTGTCTTGATGGTAACTCCACACATGTAAAGACACAGTTACTCCTTGATGGTAACTCCTCACATGTAAAGACACAGTTACTCCTTGATGGTAACTCCTCACATGTAAAGACACAGTTACTCCTTGATGGTAACTCCTCACATGTAAAGACACAGTTACTCCTTGATGGTAACTCCTCACATGTAAAGACACAGTTACTCCTTGATGGTAACTCCTCACATGTAAAGACACAGTGTCTCCTTAATGGTAACTCCTCACATGTAAAGACACAGTGTCTCCTTAATGGTAACTCCTCACATGTAAAGACACAGTTACTCCTTGATGGTAACTCCTCACATGTAAAGACACAGTTACTCCTTGATGGTAACTCCTCACATGTAAAGACACAGTGTCTCCTTAATGGTAACTCCTCACATGTAAAGACACAGTGTCTTGATGGTAACTCCACACATGTAAAGACACAGTTACTCCTTGATGGTAACTCCTCACATGTAAAGACACAGTTACTCCTTGATGGTAACTCCTCACATGTAAAGACACAGTTACTCCTTGATGGTAACTCCACACATGTAAAGACACAGTGTCTCCTTGATGGTAACTCCTCACATGTAAAGACACAGTTACTCCTTGATGGTAACTCCTCACATGTAAAGACACAGTTACTCCTTGATGGTAACTCCTCACATGTAAAGACACAGTGTCTCCTTGATGGTAACACCTCACATGTAAAGACACAGTTACTCCTTGATGGTAACTCCTCACATGTAAAGACAGTTACTCCTCGATGGTAACTTCTCACATGTAAAGACACAGTGTCTCCTTGATGGTAACTCCTCACATGTAAAGACACAGTTACTCCTTGATGGTAACTCCTCACATGTAAAGACAGTGTCTCCTTGATGGTAACTCCTCACATGTAAAGACACAGTGTCTCCTTGATGGTAACTCCTCACATGTAAAGACACAGTGTCTTGATGGTAACTCCTCACATGTAAAGACACAGTTAGTCCTTGATGGTAACTCCTCACATGTAAAGACACAGTTACTCCTTGATGGTAACTCCTCACATGTAAAGACACAGTGTCTCCTTAATGGTAACTCCTCACATGTAAAGACACAGTGTCTCCTTAATGGTAACTCCTCACATGTAAAGACACAGTGTCTCCTTAATGGTAACTCCTCACATGTAAAGACACAGTTACTCCTTGATGGTAACTCCTCACATGTAAAGACACAGTTACTCCTTGATGGTAACTCCTCACATGTAAAGACACAGTGTCTCCTTAATGGTAACTCCTCACATGTAAAGACACAGTGTCTTGATGGTAACTCCACACATGTAAAGACACAGTTACTCCTTGATGGTAACTCCTCACATGTAAAGACACAGTTACTCCTTGATGGTAACTCCTCACATGTAAAGACACAGTTACTCCTTGATGGTAAGTCCACACATGTAAAGACACAGTGTCTCCTTGATGGTAACTCCTCACATGTAAAGACACAGTTACTCCTTGATGGTAACTCCTCACATGTAAAGACACAGTTACTCCTTGATGGTAACTCCTCACATGTAAAGACACAGTGTCTCCTTGATGGTAACTCCTCACATGTAAAGACACAGTTACTCCTTGATGGTAACTCCTCACATGTAAAGACACAGTTACTCCTTGATGGTAACTCCTCACATGTAAAGACACAGTTACTCCTTGATGGTAACTCCTCACATGTAAAGACACAGTGTCTCCTTGATGGTAACTCCTCACATGTAAAGACACAGTTACTCCTTGATGGTAACTCCTCACATGTAAAGACAGTTACTCCTTGATGGTAACTTCTCACATGTAAAGACACAGTGTCTCCTTGATGGTAACTCCTCACATGTAAAGACACAGTTACTCCTTGATGGTAACTCCTCACATGTAAAGACACAGTTAGTCCTTGATGGTAACTCCTCACATGTAAAGACACATTGTCTCCTTGATGGTAACTCCTCACATGTAAAGACACAGTGTCTTGATGGTAACTCCTCACATGTAAAGACACAGTTACTCCTTGATGGTAACTCCTCACATGTAAAGACACAGTTACTCCTTGATGGTAACTCCTCACATGTAAAGACACAGTTACTCCTTAATGGTAACTCCTCACATGTAAAGACACAGTGTCTCCTTAATGGTAACTCCTCACATGTAAAGACACAGTTACTCCTTGATGGTAACTCCTCACATGTAAATACACAGTTACTCCTTGATGGTAACTCCTCACATGTAAAGACACAGTGTCTCCTTAATGGTAACTCCTCACATGTAAAGACACAGTGTCTTGATGGTAACTCCACACATGTAAAGACACAGTTACTCCTTGATGGTAACTCCTCACATGTAAAGACACAGTGTCTTGATGGTAACTCCACACATGTAAAGACACAGTTACTCCTTGATGGTAACTCCTCACATGTAAAGACACAGTTACTCCTTGATGGTAACTCCTCACATGTAAAGACACAGTGTCTCCTTGATGGTAACTCCTCACATGTAAAGACACAGTTACTCCTTGTTGGTAACTCCTCACATGTAAAGACACAGTTACTCCTTGATGTTAACTCCTCACATGTAAAGACACAGTGTCTCCTTAATGGTAACTCCTCACATGTAAAGACACAGTGTCTCCTTAATGGTAACTCCTCACATGTAAAGACACAGTTACTCCTTGATGGTAACTCCTCACATGTAAAGACACAGTTACTCCTTGATGGTAACTCCTCACATGTAAAGACACAGTTACTCCTTAATGGTAACTCCTCACATGTAAAGACACAGTGTCTTGATGGTAACTCCACACATGTAAAGACACAGTTACTCCTTGATGGTAACTCCTCACATGTAAAGACACAGTTACTCCTTGATGGTAACTCCTCACATGTAAAGACACAGTTACTCCTTGATGGTAACTCCACACATGTAAAGACACAGTGTCTTGATGGTAACTCCTCACATGTAAAGACACAGTTACTCCTTGATGGTAACTCCTCACATGTAAAGACACATTGTCTCCTTGATGGTAACTCCTCACATGTAAAGACACAGTTACTCCTTGATGTTAACTCCTCACATGTAAAGACACAGTTACTCCTTGATGGTAACTCCTCACATGTAAAGACACAGTTACTCCTTGATGGTAACTCCTCACATGTAAAGACACAGTTACTCCTTGATGGTAACTCCTCACATGTAAAGACAGTGTCTCCTTGATGGTAACTCCTCACATGTAAAGACACAGTTACTCCTTGATGGTAACTCCTCACATGTAAAGACACAGTTACTCCTTGATGGTAACTCCTCACATGTAAAGACACAGTTACTCCTTGATGGTAACTCCTCACATGTAAAGGCAGTTACTCCTTGATGGTAACTCCTCACATGTAAAGACACAGTGTCTTGATGGTAACTCCTCACATGTAAAGACACAGTGTCTCCTTGATGGTAACTCCACACATATAAAGACACAGTTACTCCTTGATGGTAACTCCTCACATGTAAAGACACAGTTACTCCTTGATGGTAACTCCTCACATGTAAAGACACAGTGTCTCCTTGATGGTAACTCCTCACATGTAAAGACACAGTTACTCCTTGATGGTAACTCCTCACATGTAAAGACACAGTTACTCCTTGATGGTAACTCCTCACATGTAAAGACACAGTTACTCCTTGATGGTAACTCCTCACATGTAAAGACACAGTTACTCCTTGATGGTAACTCCTCACATGTAAAGACACAGTTACTCCTTGATGGTAACTCCACACATGTAAAGACACAGTTACTCCTTGATGGTAACTCCTCACATGTAAAGACATAGTGACTCCTTGATGGTAACTCCTCACATGTAAAGACACAGTTACTCCTTGATGGTAACTCCTCACATGTAAAGACACAGTTACTCCTTGATGGTAACTCCTCACATGTAAAGACACAGTTACTCCTTGATGGTAACTCCTCACATGTAAAGACACAGTGTCTTGATGGTAACTCCTCACATGTAAAGACACAGTGTCTCCTTGATGGTAACTCCACACATGTAAAGACACAGTTACTCCTTGATGGTAACTCCTCACATGTAAAGACACAGTGTCTCCTTGATGGTAACTCCACACATGTAAAGACACAGTGTCTCCTTGATGGTAACTCCTCACATGTAAAGACACAGTGTCTCCTTGATGGTAACTCCAGCAGTGTTGAGCTGTTTGTCCAGCCCTGATTCCAGAATGACAATATCCAACGACAAGACTTTGGAAAGCTGTTTAGTATTTTCTACAGTTATATATTAGCATCACGTAGCCAGCAACATGACCTTGTTACAAACAATAATCAGTTTGTGCTCTTCCATACATATGACTCCATCCTACTCTCCCTTTCTATTCTCCTGTCCTCTGTCTGTCAGTTAGCTGGTCCTCTGTCTGTCAGTTAGCTGGTCCTCTGTCTGTCAGTTAGCTGGTCCTCTGTCTGTCAGTTAGCTGGTCCTCTGTCTGTCAGTTAGCAGCCAACCACTGTATTCTGTGTGTGTGTGTGTGTGTGTGTGTGTGTGTGTGTGTGTGTGTGTGTGTGTGTGTGTGTGTGTGTGTGTGTGTGTGTGTGTGTGTGTGTGTGTGTGTGTGTGTGTGTGTGTGTGTGTGTCTGCAATACTGTCCTCAATCACCCCGAGGCTACATGTACCTTAATATCACCTCAGACTCACAGACACCAGGATATCAGACGTGGGTTCAAATAGTATTTGAAATCATTCAATTACTTTGAGCATTTGCTTTAGCCTGGCTGGAGTGTCGGACGAATGGAGTTTGCACTTTTGTGACTATTCTATTGGTTCCGTTGCACATGGTAAGCTCAATCAAGCACAGCCAAAGTATTTTAAATGATTCAAATAGTATTTGAAACCAAGGAACAGTGCACACTAGTCAAAGGGCTAGAGAATTGGGATGCAGACAGGGTGTCTGAGGGGTTTATTGGAAGGTAGAAGATGGAGAGAAGATGGAGGGCTGGGAGAGACAGCAGACCATGTTCTCTCTCTCTCTCTCTCTCTCTCTCTCTCTCTCTCTCTCTCTCTCTCTGTCTCTGTCTCTGTCTCTCTCTCTCTCTCTCTCTCTCTCTCTCTCTGTCTCTGTCTCTCTCTGTCTCTCTCTGTCTCTCTCTGTCTCTCTCTGTCTCTCTCTGTCTCTCTCTGTCTCTCTGTCTCTCTGTCTCCACATGATAATCACAGCTCTGTGAGATTCAGGTGTCGTACAGAACATACTTCAACACCATGGACAGGGTCTGCATACAGAACATACTGCAGCACCATGGACAGCGTCTGCATACAGAACATACTGCAGCACCATGGACAGCGTCTGCATACAGAACATACTACAGCACCATGGACAGGGTCTGCATACAGAACATACTGCAGCACCATGGACAGGGTCTGCATACAGAACATACTGCAGCACCACGGACAGGGTCTGCATACAGAACATACTGCAGCACCACGGACAGGGTCTGCATACAGAACATACTGCAGCACCACGGACAGGGTCTGCATACAGAACATACTGCAGCACCATGGACAGGGTCTGCATACAGAACATACTGCAGCACCATGGACAGGGTCTGCATACAGAACATACTGCAGCACCATGGACACGGTCTGCATACAGAACATACTGCAGCACCATGGACAGGGTCTGCATACAGAACATACTGCAGCACCATGGACAGTGTCTGCATACAGAACATATTGCTGCACCATGGACAGGGTCTGCATACAGAACATACTGCAGCACCATGGACAGGGTCTGCATACAGAACATACTGCAGCACCATGGACAGGGTCTGCATACAGAACATACTGCAGCACCATGGACAGGGTCTGCATACAGAACATACTGCAGCACCATGGACAGGGTCTGCATACATACTGCTGCACCATGGACAGGGTCTGCATACAGAACATACTGCAGCACCATGGACAGGGTCTGCATACAGAACATACTGCAGCACCATGGACAGGGTCTGCATACAGAACATACTGCAGCACCATGGACAGGGTCTGCATACAGAACATACTGCAGCACCATGGACAGGGTCTGCATACAGAACATACTGCAGCACCATGGACAGGGTCTGCATACAGAACATACTGCTGCACCATGGACAGGGTCTGCATACAGAACATACTGCTGCACCATGGACAGGGTCTGCATACAGAACATACTGCAGTACCATGGACAGGGTCTGCATACAGAACATACTTCAGTACCATGGACAGGGTCTGCATACAGAACATACTGCTGCACCATATACAACTCCAGGGACTCGAGAGACAGTGCTGTCTGGCTCTGCATGTACAGGATAAATGAGCACTGAATAAGAAGTCAGTATCAACTGACCACTGCACTCAAGGCACGGATGTGCACACACACACACACACATACAAACACACACACACACACACACACACACACACACACACACACACACACACACACACACACACAAATAATCACTGTGTCCTTTGGGTCCGTGGTGTCTGGTTCACATGTTAATGCAGCAATCTACTTAAAGGTCTTTAAGTAACTGCAGGAGAATTTGCATTACTGTGACATTTCTACTAAGTGATATAAATATTAACACTGTTCTCTAATCTCCCCAGGCTGGCTTCATGAACTGGCAAAACGTCTCGACACCCCTTACTTCCTGTCACCTTTAACCTCGTTCCTCGGAGTCACTGATTCACTGCACACTTCTAGAACGAATGGGTTGGCAGCCAATTACAATCACTGGAACACATCAGGGTCAGAGCCGATTGGACAGGATTTCTCCTCCTCATTCAGCTCCGGCCAATGGAACGTCAGCGAGGCGGGGCGGAGCCAGGTGAATGGCTCAGGGGTCTCGGGGGCGGCGCTAGGAGGCGGGCCGTCTGTGAGGAGCTCCTACGTGACGTCTCTGTACTTCGCTCTGAGCAGTCTGACCAGCGTGGGCTTCGGAAACGTCTCAGCCAACACCGACTCAGAGAAGATCTTCTCCATCTGCACCATGCTCATAGGAGGTGAGACATGCTGACTCACTGTTAGGAGGTGAGACACGCTGACTCAGTGTTAGGAGGTGAGACACTGACTCACTGTTAGGAGGTGAGACACTGACTCACTGTTAGGAGGTGAGACACATCGACTCACTGTTAGGAGGTGAGACACTCTGACTCAGTGTTAGGAGGTGAGACACTCTGACTCAGTGTTAGGAGGTGAGACACACTGACTCACTGTTAGGAGGTGAGACACATCGACTCACTTTTAGGAGCTGAGACACTGACTCACTGTTAGGAGGTGAGACACTCTGACTCAGTGTTAGGAGGTGAGACACACTGACTCAGTGTTAGGAGGTGAGACACTGACTCACTGTTAGGTGAGACACTCTGACTCAGTGTTAGGAGGTGAGACACACTGACTCAGTGTTAGGAGGTGAGACACACTGACTCATTGTTAGGAGGTGAGCCACTGACTCACTGTTAGGTGAGACACTCTGACTCAGTGTTAGGAGGTGAGACACACTGACTCAGTGTTAGGAGGTGAGACACACTGACTCAGTGTTAGGAGGTGAGACACTGACTCACTGTTAGGAGGTGAGACACTCTGACTCAGTGTTAGGAGGTGAGACACACTGACTCAGTGTTAGGAGGTGAGACACTGACTCACTGTTAGGAGGTGAGACACTCTGACTCAGTGTTAGGAGGTGAGACACACTGACTCAGTGTTAGGAGGTGAGACACTGACTCACTGTTAGGTGAGACACTCTGACTCAGTGTTAGGAGGTGAGACACACTGACTCAGTGTTAGGAGGTGAGACACACTGACTCACTGTTAGGAGGTGAAACACACTGACTCAGTGTTAGGAGGTGAGACACACTGACTCAGTGTGAGGAGGTGAGACACACTGACTCAGTGTGAGGAGGTGAGACACATCAACTCACTGTTAGGAAGTGAGACACTCTGACTCACTGTTAGGAGGTGAGACACTCTGACTCAGTGTTAGGAGGTGAGACACTCTGACTCAGTGTTAGGAGGTGAGACACACTGACTCAGTGTTAGGAGGTGAGACACACTGACTCAGTGTGAGGAGGTGAGACACACTGACTCAGTGTGAGGAGGTGAGACACACTGACTCACTGTTAGGAGGTGAGACACACTGACTCACTGTTAGGAGGTGAGACACACTGACTCAGTGTGAGGAGGTGAGACACACTGACTCAGTGTTAGGAGGTGAGACACACTGACTCAGTGTGAGGAGGTGAGACACACTGACTCAGTGTGAGGAGGTGAGACACATCGACTCACTGTTAGGAGGTGAGACACTCTGACTCACTGTTAGGAGGTGAGACACATCGACTCACTGTTAGGAGGTGAGACACTCTGACTCAGTGTTAGGAGGTGAGACACTCTGACTCAGTGTTAGGAGGTGAGACACACTGACTCAGTGTTAGGAGGTGAGACACACTGACTCACTGTTAGGAGGTGAGACACACTGACTCAGTGTTAGGAGTTGAGACACTGACTCACTGTTAGGAGGTGAGACACTCTGACTCAGTGTTAGGAGGTGAGACACACTGACTCAGTGTTAGGAGGTGAGACACTGACTCACTGTTAGGAGGTGAGACACTCTGACTCAGTGTTAGGAGGTGAGACACACTGACTCAGTGTTAGGAGGTGAGACACTGACTCACTGTTAGGTGAGACACTCTGACTCAGTGTTAGGAGGTGAGACACACTGACTCAGTGTTAGGAGGTGAGACACACTGACTCATTGTTAGGAGGTGAGCCACTGACTCACTGTTAGGTGAGACACTCTGACTCAGTGTTAGGAGGTGAGACACACTGACTCAGTGTTAGGAGGTGAGACACACTGACTCAGTGTTAGGAGGTGAGACACTGACTCACTGTTAGGAGGTGAGACACTGACTCAGTGTTAGGAGGTGAGACACACTGACTCAGTGTTAGGAGGTGAGACACACTGACTCAGTGTTAGGAGGTGAGACACTGACTCACTGTTAGGTGGTGAGACACACTGACTCAGTGTGAGGAGGTGAGACACTGACTCAGTGTTAGGAGGTGAGACACACTGACTCAGTGTTAGGAGGTGAGACACTGACTCACTGTTTGGAGGTGAGACACACTGACTCAGTGTTAGGAGGTGAGACACTGACTCACTGTTAGGTGGTGAGACACACTGACTCAGTGTTAGGAGGTGAGACACACTGGCCTAGTGTTTCGGTGGCTAGCATGAAGCATTAGATTGACGGTCCCTCCCACAACGAAAGTTTATCACATCTCTGCCTTCCTGCCTTGTGGTTCTGTAAACACTATCAGCGCACTTGGTCAAGCACAAGTATGAGCCCTAAATCATGGCCCCCAGCCCTGGCACCATGGCAACCCCATCCCATAACTACTGTGTTCTCAGATTGCCCATCCAAGGCAGGGAGGAGACAGGGAGGGTCACGTTGGTGGGACGTTATATAAACCTTAACCTTTCCATCTAATTCTGACACAGAGTTCAACCACATCAGCAGGAATGTTTACCAGGGTTGGTTCAACCAAACTCAATCATATATCAACACACGTCTGATGTTGGCGTAATGTTGACATGATGTTGAGGTTATGTTGAGGTGATGTTGAGGTTATGTTGAGGTGATGTTGAGGTAATGTTGATGTGATATTGACGTGATGTTGATGTGATGGTGATGTTGAGGTTATGTTGAGGTGATTTTGGGTTGATGTTGAGGTGATGTTGAGGTTATGTTGATGTGATGTTGAGGTGATGTTGACGTGATGTTGACATGATGTTGATGTGATGTTGACATGATGTTGATGTGATGTTGACGTGATGTTGACGTGATGTTGACATGATGTTGAGGTGATGTTGATGTGATGTTAACGTGATGTTGACGTGATGTTGACGTGATGTTGAGGTTATGTTGACATGATGTTGACGTGATGTTGATGTGATGTTGACGTGATGTTGACATGATGTTGAGGTGATGTTGACGTGATGTTGAGGTGATGTTGATGTGATGTTGACATGATGTTGACGTGATGTTGAGGTGATGTTGATGTGATATTGACGTGATGTTGACGTGATGTTGACATGATGTTGAGGTGATGTTGATGTGATGTTAACGTGATGTTGACGTGATGTTGACGTGATGTTGAGGTTATGTTGACATGATGTTGACGTGATGTTGATGTGATGTTGACGTGATGTTGACATGATGTTGAGGTGATGTTGACGTGATGTTGAGGTGATGTTGATGTGATGTTGACATGATGTTGACGTGATGTTGAGGTGATGTTGATGTGATATTGACGTGATGTTGACGTGATGTTGACATGATGTTGAGGTGATGTTGATGTGACTTAAATGTAAAATGTAATGTTGACGTGATGTTGACGTGATGTTGAGGTTATGTTGACATGATGTTGACGTGATGTTGATGTGATGTTGACGTGATGTTGACGTGTTGTTGACGTGATGTTGACATGATGTTGAGGTGATGTTGAGGTGATGTTGATGTGATGTTGACTTCAGGTCTGTAGCTAGTAGGAGGCCAGTGGTCCACACACAGACGACAGATTGGAAGAGGTCTGACAGCAAAATAAATATGTTGAGAGTTAGAATCCTCTCATGCTCAGCTTGCTCTATGATTAACTGAGGATTGCCTCCCAAAACAGTCTAGTGTCAGGGACACACCGTGACATGTCACTATGGCAACGGAGGCAGCTGGGCAGAGCAGGATGCCAGTTATGAAGCACTTTGATGCCAAGATTGTGCCAGTCTGAGCCCTGGAAAGGGTTGCAACTCAGACCACATCCTTAGAGATTACTGTAGAAAACAAGAATGGATGGATGGAGGGGAATGGATGGATGGATGGATGGATGGATGGAGGGAGGGATGGAGGACGGATGAATCGAGGGAGGGAGGGAGGGAGGGATGAATCGAGGGAGGGAGGGAGGGTGGGATGAAGGAGGGAGGGAGGGTGGATGGATGGAGGGAGGGTAGGATGAAGGAGGGATGGAGGGAGGGATGGAGGGTGGGATTGAGGAATGGATAGAGGGAGGGCAGGAGGGTGGATGGCTCTATGAATGAATCCACTAACTGTTCACCAATATCAATTGTCCAGTAATTGATCAACAATTCCATCAAATTAGCACTGTGCTGAACCAGTGAAGACAATCAACCACTCTTCCACCTCTCCCTCTCCCTCTCCCTCTCAACCCCTCCACCCCTCTCCCTCTCCAACCCCTCCACCCCTCTCCCTCTCCCTCTCCACCCCTCTCCCTCTCCAACCCCTCCACCCCTTTTCCTCTCCACCCCTCCCTCTCCACCCATCTTCCTCTCCACCCCTCCCTCTCCACCCCTCCACCTCTCCCCCTCCACCTCTCCCTCTCCCTCTCCACCCCTCCCTCTCCACCCCTCCACCTCTCCCCCTCCCTCTCCACCCCCCTCTCTCCCTCTCCACCCCTCCACCCCTCCACCTCTCCCCCTCCCACTCTCCCCTCCCTCTCCAACCCCTCCCTCTCCACCCCTCCACCTCTCCCCCTCCACCTCTCCCTCTCCCTCTCCACCCCTCCCTCTCCACCCCTCCACCTCTCCCCCTCCCTCTCCACCCCCCTCTCTCCCTCTCCACCCCCTCCACCCCTCCACCTCTCCCCTCCCACTCTCCACCCCTCCCTCTCCACCCCCTCTCTCCCTCTCCACCCCTCCACCTCTCCCCTCCCACTCTCCCCCTCCCTCTCCAACCCCCTCCCTCTCCACCCCTCCACCTCTCCCCCTCCACCTCTCCCCCTCCCTCTCCACCCCTCCCTCTCCACCCCTCCACCTCTCCCCTCCCTCTCCACCCCCCCCCTCTCCCTCTCCACCCCTCCACCCCCTCCACCTCTCCCCCTCCCACTCTCCACCCCTCCCTCTCCACCCCCCCTCTCTCCCTCTCTCCACCCCTCCACCCCTCCACCTCTCCCCCTCCCACTCTCCCCCTCCCTCTCCAACCCCCTCCCTCTCCACCCCTCCACCTCTCCCCCTCCACCTCTCCCTCTCCCTCTCCACCCCTCCCTCTCCACCCCTCCACCTCTCCCCCTCCCTCTCCACCCCCCCCTCTCTCCCTCTCCACCCCTCCACCCCTCCACCTCTCCCCCTCCCACTCTCCACCCCTCCCTCTCCACCCCCCCCTCTCTCCCTCTCCACCCCTCCACCTCTCCTTCTCCACCCTTCCACCTCTCCCCCAGCCCTGATGCATGCTGTGGTATTCGGTAACGTGACAGCCATCATCCAGAGGATGTACTCTCGGCGCTCCCTCTACCACACACGTACCAAGGACCTGAAGGACTTTATCCGGGTCCACGGGCTCCCCAAGGCCCTGGAACAACGCATGATGGAGTGCTTCCAGACCACCTGGTCCGTGAACAACGGCATCGACGTCAGCGAGGTGCGCTACCAGGTTTTATGATCTGACCTCAGGCTGTGAACAGGTCAAAGGTTTCAATCTGTCCATGTCATTTTAGCTTACGGCCATACAGATTTTGTATCCAAAATAGATTTCCTATGGGCCGTTCTGGCTCACACAATGCTAACTTACTTATTAAAGTAGATTTAGCCAATGGTTATTCTATGAGGTTAATACATTGAATGAGGAAGTGAAAAAGTTTACATTTGTTCAACTTTGATGGATAGAATAGTAGACAGATGTGGAATGTGTTCTTTATTCATCTCTCCTTTCCTCTCCTCTTCTTTCCTCTCCTCTCCTCTTCTCTTCTCTCCTCTTCTCTCTTCTCCTCTTCTCTCCTCTTCTCTTTTCTCCTTTCCTCTCTCCTTCCATCTCTTATCTTCTCTCCTCTCCCCCGCTCTCACTCTTCTCTCCTCTCCTCTCTCCTTCCATCTCTTATATTCTCTCCTCTCCCCCGCTCTCACTCTCCTCTCCTCTCCTTTCTCCTCTCCTCTCCTCTCCTCTCCTTTCTCCTCTCCTCTCCTCTCCTCTCCTTTCTCCTCTCCTCTCCTCTCCTCTCCTCTCCTCTCTCCTACCGTAGCTGTTGAAAGACTTCCCAGATGAGTTGAGGGCAGACATCGCCATGCACCTGAACAAGGAGCTGCTGCAGCTGTCTCTGTTTGAGTCGGCCAGTAGGGGGTGTCTGCGCTCCCTGTCCCTCATCATCAAGACGTCGTTCTGCGCCCCGGGGGAGTATCTCATCCGCCAGGGAGACGCCCTGCAGGCCATCTACTTTGTCTGCTCTGGGTCCATGGAGGTGCTGAAGGACAACACTGTGCTGGCTATACTGGGTAGGGGACTGGCAGTGTGTGGGGGGGGTGGGTCTACTTTGTCTGCTCTGGGTCCATGGAGGTGCTGAAGGACAACACTGTGCTGGCTATACTGGGTAGGGGACTGGCAGTGTGTGTGTGGGGGGGGGATGGGTCTACTTTGTCTGCTCTGGGTCCATGGAGGTGCTGAAGGACAACACGGTGCTGGCTATACTGGGTAGGGGACTGGCAGTGTGTGTGTGGGGGGGGGATGGGTCTACTTTGTCTGCTCTGGGTCCATGGAGGTGCTGAAGGACAACACGGTGCTGGCTATACTGGGTAGGGGACTGGCAGTGTGTGTGTGGGGGGGGGGATGGGTCTACTTTGTCTGCTCTGGGTCCATGGAGGTGCTGAAGGACAACACGGTGCTGGCTATACTGGGTAGGGGACTGGCAGTGTGTGTGGGGGGATGGGTCTACTTTGTCTGCTCTGGGTCCATGGAGGTGCTGAAGGACAACACGGTGCTGGCTATACTGGGTAGGGGACTGGCAGTGTGTGGGGGGGGGATGGGTCTACTTTGTCTGCTCTGGGTCCATGGAGGTGCTGAAGGACAACACGGTGCTGGCTATACTGGGTAGGGGACTGGCAGTGTGTGTGGGGGGGGGGATGGGTCTACTTTGTCTGCTCTGGGTCCATGGAGGTGCTGAAGGACAACACGGTGCTGGCTATACTGGGTAGGGGACTGGCAGTGTGTGTGTGGGGGGATGGGTCTACTTTGTCTGCTCTGGGTCCATGGAGGTGCTGAAGGACAACACGGTGCTGGCTATACTGGGTAGGGGACTGGCAGTGTGTGTGGGGGGGATGGGTCTACTTTGTCTGCTCTGGGTCCATGGAGGTGCTGAAGGACAACACGGTGCTGGCTATACTGGGTAGGGGACTGGCAGTGTGTGTGGGGGGGGTGGGTCTGCTTTGTCTGCTCTGGGTCCATGGAGGTGCTGAAGGACAACACAGTGCTGGCTATACTGGGTAGGGGACTGGCAGTGTGTGTGGGGGGATGGGTCTACTTTGTCTGCTCTGGGCCCATGGAGGTGCTGAAGGACAACACGGTGCTGGCTATACTGGGTAGGGGACTGGCAGTGTGTGTGTGGGGGGATGGGTCTACTTTGTCTGCTCTGGGTCCATGGAGGTGCT
>NW_027016440.1:72500-114581 GCF_036934945.1 Oncorhynchus masou masou
GGGAGAGGAGACACCCGGATCGCCACTTTCAGACATCTTCCGGGAGTCTGACAACCGTCCCCCTGCCCCATCCTCACTCGACTTCTATAGGGGCAGAGATGACCCCGACGAGCCCTGTTCAGCTCAGCTTCATCGACGAGGAGAGGCCCACTGTCTGAGAGAAAGGATTCAGCAACACAGGACTGGCATGACGAGACTGGCATCATGGCATGGCTGGCATGACTCCCCTCATATCACTGCATGAGGCACATGGCTGCTCTGGGTTACTGTTTATTTAATACTAAGATAACATGAAGTAAGTTATTATTACCAAATGTATTTATTCCTAATATGAAATGTTATGAACTGACAAGTTATTGTTATACCATATCTATCACTGGCTATGACCAAATGAAACACATCAGAAATATAAAAGTCTTGTTTTACAGTTTAGGCTCTAGAGTTGGTTTGACGCAGAGTGACTGCAGAGAGGATCTTGTCCATTGGTTGTCGGCTGTATTAGACATTATCAGACTTACACCAAACACACAATAAAAACACAACTCGTCAGCTGCTTGCCAGTCAGGGTTTTATTTTAGCTGGTGGCCGTGGCTCAGTGTTAGGTCCATCTCTTGGGTGCCCACTGGTTGCTGTTAAGAATGGTAGTAGATGACTTGATCAAGCATTGGTCAGGAGGGATCGGATTGGTTGGGCGAGAGGGGGACACCTCTAGACCCTGGTTACTCAGTGAGGCGTCTGAAGGACTGGACGTTGGGACACACCGCGCCCCAGTCCGTGGGCTTGCGGTACTCGCCCTTCTCCAGGAGATACTGACGGCCCTTGTAGTTGGGGAGCTCGTAGAAGACCCACCCTCCCAGCACCTTGCAGGAGTGCACCTCGCGCCAGTGGAACTTCTCTAGGAGATACTGACGGTCCTTGTAGTTGGGGAGCTCGTAGAAGACCCACCCTCCCAGCACCTTGCAGGAGTGCACCTCGCGCCAGTGGAACTTCTCTAGGAGATACTGACGGCCCTTGTAGTTGGGGAGCTCGTAGAAGACCCACCCTCCCAGCACCTTGCAGGAGTGCACCTCGCGCCAGTGGAACTTCTCTAGGAGATACTGACGGTCCTTGTAGTTGGGGAGCTCGTAGAAGACCCACCCTCCCAGCACCTTGCAGGAGTGCATCTCGCGCCAGTGGAACTTCTCTAGGAGATACTGACGGCTCTTGTAGTTGGGGAGCTCGTAGAAGACCCACCCTCCCAGCACCTTGCAGGAGTGCACCTCGCGCCAGTGGAACTTCTCTAGGAGATACTGACGGCCCTTGTAGTTGGGGAGCTCGTAGAAGACCCACCCTCCCAGCACCTTGCAGGAGTGCATCTCGCACCAGTGGAACTTCTCTAGGAGATACTGACGGTCCTTGTAGTTGGGGAGCTCGTAGAAGACCCACCCTCCCAGCACCTTGCAGGAGTGCATCTCGCGCCAGTGGAACTTCTCTAGGAGATACTGACGGCCCTTGTAGTTGGGGAGCTCGTAGAAGACCCACCCTCCCAGCACCTTGCAGGAGTGCACCTCGCGCCAGTGGAACTTCTCCAGCACGGAGGGCAGTCCTCGGTGGCCTCGAACGCCTGGCCTGCCAAGTCTCCCTTCCCGTACAGCTGCAGCTTGTAGGGGAAACCGCTAGCCTGGAGGAGGGGGGTAGGGTGGGGGCATCAGAGGGGAGGGCAGGATGGGTCAAACGGAAGGAAGCAGAGACATAGAAAGACGGCAGACATATTGTGGATCTCATTCTCAGATCTCTACAATTCAAGATGATCAACAGGATTCAAATACAGAATGTTACACCGGCTGCATGCTGGGTAAGTCTAGTCTATGTTACTGCTACATTAATACTGAATGTTACACCAGCTGCATGCTGGGTAAGTCTAGTCTATGTTACTGCTACATTAATACTGAATGTTACACCAGCTGCATGCTGGGTAAGTCTAGTCTATGTTACTGCTACATTAATACTGAATGTTACACCAGCTGCATGCTGGGTAAGTCTAGTCTATGTTACTGCTACATTAATACTGAATGTTACACCAGCTGCATGCTGGGTAAGTCTAGTCTATGTTCCTGCTCCATTACATTGATATTTCATAACTCCCTGTAATTATCTCTGATTAAGACAAAAACAACTGTACATACAGTACATACTTTATATGTGTGTATTTCTAGAACACATACACAGTATTTATGTAACTCAATCAATGTAATGTCTACATGGTCAGTACCATTGACCTAAAATGACACCATAGAAACAGATAACACAGATGGGACAATATCTACATAACAATATCTATATAACAATATATATTTAACAATATCTAAATAAGAATATCTACAATTCCCCTAGAGTCAAAAAACAGATCTAGAAGTTTGATGAACACTGACTCAGGTGTGAATGGTACTGTATTCACTGTTTAGTACACTACTTTAGACCAGGGGGCATAGGGCATAGTGCACTACTTTAGACCAGGACCCATAGGACATAGTGCACTACTTTAGACCAGGGGGCATAGGGCACTACTTTAGACCAGGACCCATAGGGCATAGTGCACTACTTTAGACCAGGGGGCATAGGGCATTGTGCACTATTTTAGACCAGGACCCATAGAGCATAGTGCACTACTTTAGACCAGAGCTCATAGGGCACTACTTTAGACCAGGACCCATAGGGCATAGTGCACTACTTTAGACCAGGACCCATAGGGCATAGTGCACTACTTTAGACCAGGACCCATAGGGCACTACTTTAGACCAAGACCCATAGGACATAGTGCACTACTTTAGACCAGAACCCATAGGACATAGTGCACTACTTTAGACCAGGACCCATAGGACATAGTGCACTACTTTAGACCAGGGCCCATAGGACATAGTGCACTACTTTAGACCAGGACCCATAGGACATAGTGCACTACTTTAGACCAGGACCCATAGGACATAGTGCACTACTTTAGACCAGGACCCATAGGACATAGTGCACTACTTTAGACCAGGACCCATAGGACATAGTGCACTACTTTAGACCAGAACCCATAGGACATAGTGCACTACTTTAGACCAGGACCCATAGGACATAGTGCACTACTTTAGACCAGGACCCATAGGACATAGTGCACTACTTTAGACCAGGACCCATAGGACATAGTGCACTACTTTAGACCAGGACCCATAGGACATAGTGCACTACTTTAGACCAGGACCCATAGGACATAGTGCACTACTTTAGACCAGAACCCATAGGACATAGTGCACTACTTTAGACCAGAACCCATAGGACATAGTGCACTACTTTAGACCAGGGCCCATAGGACATAGTGCACTACTTTAGACCAGGACCCATAGGACATAGTGCACTACTTTAGACCAGGGCCCATAGGACATAGTGCACTACTTTAGACCAGGACCCATAGGACATAGTGCACTACTTTAGACCAGGACCCATAGGACATAGTGCACTACTTTAGACCAAGGGGAACAGAAAATACCTTTCTCTCTTCTACACAACTACACCACCTCTTTACCATAATGGCTCATCCACTTAAAACGTGAACCATCTTGCAGGAGCAGACGTGGTCGTTGAGGCCCATCCAGCACTGGTAGTCGGGGTACTCTCCCCTGGTCAGTACATACTGGTAGTCGGGGTACTCTCCCCTGGTCAGTACATACTGGTAGTCGGGGTACTCTCCCCTGGTCAGTACATACTGGTAGTCGGGGTACTCTCCCTGGTCAGTACATACTGGTAGTCGGGGTACTCTCCCCTGGTCAGTACATACTGGTAGTCGGGGTACTCTCCCCTGGTCAGTACATACTGGTAGTCGGGGTACTCTCCCCTGGTCAGTACATACTGGTAGTCGGGGTACTCTCCCCTGGTCAGTACATACTGGTAGTCGGGGTACTCTCCCTGGTCAGTACATACTGGTAGTCGGGGTACTCTCCCTGGTCAGTACATACTGGTAGTCGGGGTACTCTCCCTGGTCAGTACATACTGGTAGTCGGGGTACTCTCCCCTGGTCAGTACATACTGGTAGTCGGGGTACTCTCCCTGGTCAGTACATACTGGTAGTCGGGGTACTCTCCCTGGTCAGTACATACTGGTAGTCGGGGTACTCTCCCTGGTCAGTACATACTGGTAGTCGGGGTACTCTCCCTGGTCAGTACATACTGGTAGTCGGGGTACTCTCCCCTGGTCAGTACATACTGGTAGTCGGGGTACTCTCCCTGGTCAGTACATACTGGTAGTCGGGGTACTCTCCCTGGTCAGTACATACTGGTAGTCGGGGTACTCTCCCTGGTCAGTACATACTGGTAGTCGGGGTACTCTCCCCTGGTCAGTACATACTGGTAGTCGGGGTACTCTCCCCTGGTCAGTACATACTGGTAGTCGGGGTACTCTCCCCTGGTCAGTACATACTGGTAGTCGGGGTACTCTCCCTGGTCAGTACATACTGGTAGTCGGGGTACTCTCCCTGGTCAGTACATACTGGTAGTCGGGGTACTCTCCCTGGTCAGTACATACTGGTAGTCGGGGGTACTCTCCTGGTCAGTACATACTGGTAGTCGGGGTACTCTCCCCTGGTCAGTACATACTGGTAGTCGGGGTACTCTCCCTGGTCAGTACATACTGGTAGTCGGGGTACTCTCCCCTGGTCAGTACATACTGGTAGTCGGGGTACTCTCCCCTGGTCAGTACATACTGGTAGTCGGGGTACTCTCCCTGGTCAGTACATACTGGTAGTCGGGGTACTCTCCCTGGTCAGTACATACTGGTAGTCGGGGTACTCTCCCCTGGTCAGTACATACTGGTAGTCGGGGTACTCTCCCTGGTCAGTACATACTGGTAGTCGGGGTACTCTCCTGGTCAGTACATACTGGTAGTCGGGGTACTCTCCCTGGTCAGTACATACTGGTAGTCGGGGTACTCTCCCTGGTCAGTACATACTGGTAGTCGGGGTACTCTCCCTGGTCAGTACATACTGGTAGTCGGGGTACTCTCCCTGGTCAGTACATACTGGTAGTCGGGTACTCTCCCTGGTCAGTACATACTGGTAGTCGGGTACTCTCCCTGGTCAGTACATACTGGTAGTCGGGGTACTCTCCCCTGGTCAGTACATACTGGTAGTCGGGGTACTCTCCCCTGGTCAGTACATACTGGTAGTCGGGGTACTCTCCCCTGGTCAGGATGTACTGAGAGCCCATGTAGTTGGGCCTCTCATAGACCACCCAGACACCACTCTCCACCCTGATGGAGTTGCAGCGGCTCAGGTAGGAATGGAAGTCTGTGCAGTCGCTGTCACACTCATAGCTTCAGCCCTGGTAGTTCCTGTCCTCATAGAACACGGTCTGGAGAGACAGAATACAATAGACTGTATTCTGATAACAGATTGACCTCTATTGTTGTCCCCTAAATCTAATGTCCATTTGGAACCATTAAAAGACTTTATATCCTGACTCGGTACTAATAGTGTTTACTACTGATCACGTCACATTTGATTGGTCACGTGGACATATTTTGTGCAGCAAAATGCTTATGTTCCTGACTCCAACAGTGCAGTAATTCCTAACAAAACAAAACAATACACGCAAATCCCCATAATAATAATAATAATAATAATACAAATGTAAAAATATTACAACGAGCAATATCAGAGTCCGGAATATATTGTCAATATATACAGTATGTATATTATGGTGTGTATAGATGGTATGGACAGTAAGTATATGAATAGAAAATGTGTGCACAGCGGTAGTTGACCGGAATACAGTATATACATATAAAGTGGGTAAAACAGTATGTAAACATTATTAAAGTGACTAGTGTTCCATTATTAAAGTGACCGGTGTTCCATGTCTATGTACATAGGGCAGCAGTCTCTAAGGTACAGGGTTGAGTACCAGGTGGTAGCTGGTTAGTAACAGTGACTAAGTTCAGGGCAGGGTACTGAGCGGAGGCCGACTAGTGGTGACTGTTTAACAATCTGATGGCTTGGAGATAGAAGCTGTTAATCAGGCTCTCGGTCCCAGCTTTGATGCAACTGTACTGTCTCCTCCTTCTAGATGGTAGCGGGGTGAACAGGCTGTGGCTCAGGTGGCTGAGGTCCTTGATGATCTTCTTGGCCTTCCTGTAACACCGGGTGCTGTAGATGTCCTGAAGGGCAGGCAGGGTGACCCTGGTGAGGCGTTGGGCTAACCGCACCACCCTCTGGAGAGCCCTGCGGTGCTGTAGATGTCCTGGAGGGCAGGCAGTGTGGCCCCGGTGATGCGTTGGGCTGACCGCACCACCCTCTGAAGAGCCTTTCGGTGCTGTAGATGTCCTGAAGGGCAGGCAGGGTGGCCCTGGTGAGGCGTTGGGCTAACCGCACCACCCTCTGGAGAGCCCTGCGGTGCTGTAGATGTCCTGGAGGGCAGGCAGTGTGGCCCCGGTGATGCGTTGGGCTGACTGCACCACCCCCTGAAGAGCCTTTTGGTTGTGGACAGTGCAGTTGCCGTACCAGGCAGTGATACAGCCCGACAGGATGCTCTCAATTGTACATCTGTAAAAGTTTGTGAGGGTCTTAGGTGACAAGACACATTTCTTCAGCCTCCTGAGGTTGAAGAGGCGCTGTTGCTCCTTCTTCACCACACTGTCTGTGTGGATGGGCTATTTCAGTTGTCAGTATGTAGAAAAACATGAAGATTTTCACCTTCTCAACTGCGGCCCGTCGATGTGGATACGGGGGTGCTCCCTCTGCTGTTTCCTGACATCCATGATCAGCTCGTTCATTTTGTTGACGTTGAGGGAGAGGTTATTTTCCTGGCACCACTCAGCCAGGGCCCTCAACTCCTCCCTGTAGGCTCTCGTCATTGTTTGTAATCAGGTCTGCTACTGTTGTCATCTGCAAGCTTGGTGATTGAGTTGGAACAGCCCCCCAAACCCCACTGAGGTAAACACACAAACAGATACACACACATGCCAATATTATAAACATCAAGACACTAACTAACCGACAGACACACACACACCAAATCACTTTTCACACAGCTGGTTTTTAATAAACATTCACCACAGGAGGTTGGTAGCACCATAATTGGGGAGGATTGGGGAGTGGAATCAGAGGAATGGTATCAAATACATCAAACATATGGTTTCCATGGTTTCCAGGTGTTTGATGCCATTCCATTGACTGCATTACGGCCGTTATTATGAGCCGTCCTCCCCTCAACAACCTCCTGTGCCACACACATACCGACACACACATTAATAACAGTATCAGTGCAATTTTCTTTTATTTCACCTTTATTTAACCAGGTAGGCAAGTTGAGAACAAGTTCTCATTTAAAATTGCGACTTGGCCAAGATAATACAATCAATTAATACATCAATGATATAGTACAATAATACAATCAAATAATACAAAAATACAAAAATACAATACAATTAAAAAATACAATACAAAAATACAATTCAATAGTACAATAATACAACACATTACAATAATACAACACATTACAATAATGCAATACTATGCAATACAATACTACAATACACTACAAGACAATAATACAATAAAATACGACAATACTACAATACAATACTACAAGACAACAATACAAAAATGCAATACAAGAATACAAGAATACAATATAACACAATAATACAATAAAGTAATATAATACAATAATATAAGTAAGGTGGGATAATCAACGAGCGGTTATGTATTCTGGAAAATAATACAACGCTGTGGAAGGTCAGTTCCTCTCAGCTAGCGCGTCATGGAACACGCCGTAATGTCTTCATTCCTTTCCGGAGAATGCATGGAGCCCCGAGTTGATTATCCCTTTCATGCCTAGAATATAATTCATCACATTTTCTGGTAGAGATGTGTTCAGTATCCACTAAAGTAGCAAGTTTACTAGATAGCTACAATAGTTGCCGTGGTAACCAAACAAACAGACTAGTTTAGCTAACCAAACCGTCAGCCCTAGCTTGCCATTATGAAAACAATGCCAATAATGCTTTCAATTCGACTTTTGCTTTCAAAAGCACCTCAAACATAGAACATGTAAGAATGAACTATAGCCATTGAATTATACCATGCAAATATACCGTATAATGCACACTCAGAATGCCCTTCAAGCCAATCAGAAACAAGTATTCAACAATACCATGGTATAATTCTTTATATTGGGCAGAGTTGAGAAGCACCAAAGAGTTGATACTGTAACTTCTGCATGGACACCTCTATCAGTCTGGTGAATTCTGGTTCTAGACTGATTGACTTCCTGTCTCTGACCTGGTGAGACTGACAGAGGCACATTCCTCTATCTATTGAAATAGGCATTAGTCTTGCAGTAAACACTCACTGTTCAATGTTGGAATCCTTGTCCAATTCTATACTTTAAATAACCACAGCGCAGCACTCAAAACTTAACTAAACTGTTTTGCCACAGTCTGTCAACGACATCTGTCTGTCACCCTGCACCTCCAGCAGCTGCCACAAGGGTGCAGCATCTCCATAGTATAAAGCCTCGTTTCATGGGTCCTGGTCTTAAATATATCAGTTGAAAATGAAGTTAGGTTATTTTTCCATTCTGGTCTCCATGGTTTCTGTTGGTTGACAGGGTCCACATCAGTCATGGTCTCCATGGCGATGAGGTGGCAAGCCAGCACACTTCGCTAACAAACTTACTTAACCCCTGGGACTGTGGCTGACATTGCTATTGTCTTTCTAAGTTCACAGACGGGGGATTGTGAAACAGACCCAGAGGAGTGCCTTGTTGGGGTTTATTCAGTTAGTTTTATGCTATTTCACTACATTTTCATGCAATTAGTTCAGTTTCAAATGTGAAAATGTCAATATTTACAATTACAGGTAAGGAGAGAAAGATTGTTTGCCTTGAGTTCTGGTGGAGGCCGTCTTTGAGGTGGCCCTACATCACCACACACACACACACACACACACACACACACACACACACACACACGCAAACTTGTGCGCACACAGTCACATAGACATGCAAGCGTGTGCACACATACACACACTCTCCTGGATCAGGGTTAATAACTGTGTGGTTAGCTGTCAGAGGCACTTAGTGTGAAGCTGGGCAGGCAGAGAGGGCTAACATACACACACACACACACACACACACACACACACACACACACACACACACACACACACACACACACACACACACACACACACACACACACACACACACACACAGGCTCTCTGGCTGTTAAGGAGCCCTGGCTCTGCACAGAGAGAAGGAGGATGGGATGAATGGAAGAGAGAAAGGCAGGCAGACCAAAGGGGAGATGTTCCAACAAGAAGAGAGGTTAAGTGTGACGTTGTCCCTTACAGGTGTCTGCTGAGCCATAATGAGACTGGGCAACTTCCTTCATCCACAAGTTCACACACTGTCTGGAAAGAGGGCGTTCCCCCACAACCAACTCTCTCAGAAATCTGGACTCAACTACCTCCATAACATGCTGCCATAGCAGGGGGGGGTCTATATCGGTCTGATAATACAGGACTCGTAAATGCCCAGTGCACTACTTTTGTAAAAAAAATGTCAACTAAATGTATTGAAGTGTTAACCAGCATTTGTAACTTGAGTCTGATAATTATCTGTACAAAACCGTTAATCTGATAATACTTGTGAACATAAAAATACTTGCTTGACGTACAATATGTTTTCCAGTTGCTTGAAATACAACTTATTTCTGTGTCAACTGAAATGGTCTATTCATTCCTTTCACATTCTAGTTAACTCTCTTATCCAGAGCAACTTTACAGTAGGGAGTGCATACATGTTCATACTGGTCCCCCATGGGAATTGAACCCACAACCCTTGCATTGCAAGCCCCATCCTGTACCAACGGAGGCACATCATCACACACTGTCATCACAAACCAATTGAAGTCTCAATGCACTCAATTACTGTATTGTGCATTGTTGTTCGTTATGGTGATAGAAAGTCTGCAGGTACTAACCTAGATGACCAGCGAATGTACAGTACAGTCATGTACATTTACATTACATTGCGTGGTTTGTAAGGATGGTCAATTAATACTGCACAAAAAGGGATTGTTTTCCATGTTATTTGATCAATAAAAATATTTAATTTGATGTGGATATTTTGTGTCTTTGTCCATAACTTTGCAACTTTTGATGTAAATGTTTGAGGACAGGGTTTTGTTCTATCTGGATTCCATTAGAATGACATCACAGAGAAAGGACTAGGGTTTTGTTCTATCTGGATTCCATTAGAATGACATCACAAAGAAAGGGGCAGGGTTTTGTTCTATCTGGATTCCATTAGAATGACATCACAGAGAAAGGGACAGGGTTTTGTTCTATCTGGATTCCATTAGAATGACATCACAGAGAAAGGGACAGGGTTTTGTTCTATCTGGATTCCATTAGAATGACATCACAGAGAAAGGGACAGGGTTTTGTTCTATCTGGATTCCATTAGAATGACATCACAGAGAAAGGGACAGGGTTTTGTTCTATCTGGATTCTATTAGAATGACATCACAGAGAAAGGGACAGGGTTTTGTTCTATCCGGATTCCATTAGAATGACATCACAGAGAAAGGGACAGGGTTTTGTTCTATCTGGATTCCATTAGAATGACATCACAGAGAAAGGGACAGGGTTTTGTTCTATCTGGATTCCATTAGAATGACATCACAGAGAAAGGGACAGGGTTTTGTTCTATCTGGATTCCATTAGAATGACATCACAGAGAAAGGGACAGGGTTTTGTTCTATCTGGATTCCATTAGAATGACATCACAGAGAAAGGGACAGGGTTTTGTTCTATCTGGATTCCATTAGAATGACATCACAGAGAAAGGGACAGGGTTTTGTTCTATTTGGATTCCATTAGAATGACATCACAGAGAAAGGGACAGGGTTTTGTTCTATCTGGATTCCATTAGAATGACATCACAGAGAAAGGGACAGGGTTTTGTTCTATCTGGATTCCATTAGAATGACATCACAGAGAAAGGGACAGGGTTTTGTTCTATCTGGATTCCATTAGAATGACATCACAGAGAAAGGGACAGGGTTTTGTTCTATCTGGATTCCATTAGAATGACATCACAGAGAAAGGGACAGGGCAACATCTCTTACAGTTCCAACTCTTGAATCCTGCAAGATACTGTTCTTAATTATACAACTTACTTTCTTGCCAATGTAGAGATGCGGTAAAAAACATTTTCCCACGCTACAGACGTCTATATCGGTCTGCTAATACCTGTAAGGGCCCAGTACACTACTTTTGTGGAAAAATATTTTTTCAAATACAGTATATTAAACACAACAATTCAAAAGTTTGGGGTCACTTAGAAATGTCCTTGTTTTTGAAAGAAAAGCAATTTTTTTGTCCATTAAATAACATCAAATTGATCAGAAATACAGTGTATGTATTGTTCAAGTTGTAAATGACTATTGTAGCTGAAAACGGCAGATTTTTTTCTGGAATATCTACATAGGCGTACAGAGGCCCATTATCAGCAACCATCACTCCTGTGTCCCAATGGCACGTTGTGTTAGCTAATCCAAGTTTATAATTTTAAAAGGTAATTGATCATTAAAAAACCTTTTGCAATTATGTTAGCACAGCTGAAAACTGTTGTTGTGATTAAAGAATAAATACAACTGGCCTTTTTTAGACTAGTTGAGTATCTGGAGCATCAGCATTTGTGGGTTTGATTACAGGCTCAAAATGGCCGGTTCCGGGTTGGAGCGAGCGGTCGCATCTACACTTCGGTCCGCAGGTAGTATAACTTTTCATTACATTTTCATTACATTTCATTATAGTACAACGGTTTGATTTGTCTAATCTTAGCAATTTCTTCTTAGCTAGCTACATAGCCGTCTTTGTATCAAAGATAATTGCGTAATTATCGTATTTCGTCGTCCTAACGTAGTCTACACTGCTATCTGCCCAGCAGCTAGCTAACGTCTACTAGCACTGTAGAAACTATTACACTCAACTGAACGACTCGATTAGTGTAGTGTTAGCTAGCTACATAGCTGTCTTTGCTGTCTTCGTATCCAAGATAATTGTGTAGTTTAGAGTGTGTAGACTTAGAGTGATTATCTTAATTTACCGAGGTTAGCTAGCCAGCTATTTGTCGTCCTTAACGTAGGAGATACTGCTAGCTAGCTAGCCAACAGCTAGCTAACGTCTACTGAATAGAACTTCAACAACCCGGTCAACATTCCGCTTCGCTCCACAGGTAGTATCACATTTTCATTTCACTTCATTACAGTACAACGGTTTGATTTGTTTGATCGTAGCTAGCTAGCTACATAGCCGTCTTTGTATCTAAGACAATTGTGTAGTCTAGAGCGATTTTCTAGGTTAGCTAGCCAGCTATTGTCGTTCTTTTAACGTAACGTAACGTAATCAACACTGCTTGCTAGCCAGCTAGCCAGCTAGCCCCGAATAGCAGCACTGTAGAAACTATTACACTCGACGGAACGACTTGATTAGTGTAGTGTCAACAACGCAGCCACTGCCAGCTAGCCTACTCCAGCAGTACTGTATCATTTCAATCATTTTAGTCAATAAGATTCTTGCTACGTAAGCTTAACTTTCTGAACATTCAAGACGTGTAGTCCACTTGTCATTCCAATCTCCTTTGCATTAGCGTAGCCTCTTCTGTAGCCTGTCAACTATGTGTCTATCTATCCCTGTTCTCTCCTCTCTGCACAGAGCATACAAACGCTCCACACCGCGTGGTCCCAGCGCGCACGACCCACGTGGAGTTCCAGGTCTCCGGTAGCCTCTGGAACTGCCGATCTGCGGCCAACAAGGCAGACTTCATCTCAGCCTATGCCTCCCTCCAGTCCCTCGACTTCTTGGCACTGACGGAAACATGGATCACCACAGATAACACTGCTACTCCTACTGCTCTCTCTTCGTCCGCCCACGTGTTCTCGCACACCCCGAGAGCTTCTGGTCAGCGGGGTGGTGGCACCGGGATCCTCATCTCTCCCAAGTGGTCATTCTCTCTTTCTCCCCTTACCCATCTGTCTATTGCCTCCTTTGAATTCCATGCTGTCACAGTTACCAGCCCTTTCAAGCTTAACATCCTTATCATTTATCGCCCTCCAGGTTCCCTCGGAGAGTTCTTCAATGAGCTTGATGCCTTGATAAGCTCCTTTCCTGAGGACGGCTCACCTCTCACAGTCCTGGGCGACTTTAACCTCCCCACGTCTACCTTTGACTCATTCCTCTCTGCCTCCTTCTTTCCACTCCTCTCCTCTTTGACCTCACCCTCTCACCTTCCCCCTACTCACAAGGCAGGCAATACGCTCGACCTCATCTTTACTAGATGCTGTTCTTCCACTAACCTCATTGCAACTCCCCTCCAAGTCTCCGACCACTACCTTGTATCCTTTTCCCTCTCGCTCTCATTCAACACTTCCCACACTGCCCCTACTCGGATGGTATCGCGCCGTCCCAACCTTCGCTCTCTCTCCCCCCGCTACTCTCTCCTCTTCCATCCTATCATCTCTTCCCTCTGCTCATACCTTCTCCAACCTATCTCCTGATTCTGCCTCCTCAACCCTCCTCTCTTCCCTTTCTGCATCCTTTGACTCTCTATGTCCCCTATCCTCCAGGCCGGCTCGGTCCTCCCCTCCCCGCTCCGTGGCTCGACGACTCATTGCGAGCCCACAGAACAGTGCTCCGGGCAGCCGAGCGGAAGTGGAGGAAAACTCGCCTCCCTGCGGACCTGGCATCCTTTCACTCCTCCTCTCTACATTTTCCTCCTCTGTCTCTGCTGCTAAAGCCACTTTCTACCACTCTAAATTCCAAGCATCTGCCTCTAACCCTAGGAAGCTCTTTGCCACCTTCTCCTCCCTCCTGAATCCTCCTCCCCCTCCCCCCCCCTCCTCTCTGCAGATGACTTCGTCAACCATTTTGAAAAGAAGGTCGACGACATCCGATCCTCGTTTGCTAAGTCAAACGACACCGCTGGTTCTGCTCACACTGCCCTACCCTGTGCTCTGACCTCTTTCTCCCTCTCTCTCCAGATGAAATCTCGCTTCTTGTGACGGCCGGCCGCCCAACAACCTGCCCGCTTGACCCTATCCCCTCCTCTCTTCTCCAGACCATTTCCGGAGACCTTCTCCCTTACCTCACCTCGCTCATCAACTCATCCCTGACCGCTGGCTACGTCCCTTCCGTCTTCAAGAGAGCGAGAGTTGCACCCCTTCTGAAAAAACCTACACTCGATCCCTCCGATGTCAACAACTACAGACCAGTATCCCTTCTTTCTTTTCTCTCCAAAACTCTTGAACGTGCCGTCCTTGGCCAGCTCTCCCGCTATCTCTCTCAGAATGACCTTCTTGATCCAAATCAGTCAGGTTTCAAGACTAGTCATTCAACTGAGACTGCTCTTCTCTGTATCACGGAGGCGCTCCGCACTGCTAAAGCTAACTCTCTCTCCTCTGCTCTCATCCTTCTAGACCTATCGGCTGCCTTCGATACTGTGAACCATCAGATCCTCCTCTCCACCCTCTCCGAGTTGAGCATCTCCGGCGCGGCCCACGCTTGGATTGCGTCCTACCTGACAGGTCGCTCCTACCAGGTGGCGTGGCGAGAATCTGTCTCCTCGCCACGCGCTCTCACCACTGGGGTCCCCCAGGGCTCTGTTCTAGGCCCTCTCCTATTCTCGCTATACACCAAGTCACTTGGCTCTGTCATAACCTCACATGGTCTCTCCTATCATTGCTATGCAGACGACACACAATTAATCTTCTCCTTTCCCCCTTCTGATGACCAGTTGGCGAATCGCATCTCTGCATGTCTGGCAGACATATCAGTGTGGATGACGGATCACCACCTCAAGCTGAACCTCGACAAGACGGAGCTGCTCCTCCTCCCGGGGAAGGACTGCCCGTTCCATGATCTCGCCATCACGGTTGACAACTCCATTGTGTCCTCCTCCCAGAGCGCTAAGAACCTTGGCGTGATCCTGGACAACACCCTGTCGTTCTCAACTAACATCAAGGCGGTGGCCCGTTCCTGTAGGTTTATGCTCTACAACATCCGCAGAGTACGACCCTGCCTCACACAGGAAGCGGCACAGGTCCTAATCCAGGCACTTGTCATCTCCCGTCTGGATTACTGCAACTCGCTGTTGGCTGGGCTCCCTGCCTGTGCCATTAAACCCCTACAGCTCATCCAGAACGCCGCAGCCCGTCTGGTGTTCAACCTTCCCAAGTTCTCTCACGTCACCCCGCTCCTCCGCTCTCTCCACTGGCTTCCAGTTGAAGCTCGCATCCGCTACAAGACCATGGTGCTTGCCTATGGAGCTGTGAGGGGAACGGCACCCCAGTACCTCCAGGCTCTGATCAGGCCCTACACCCAAACAAGGGCACTGCGTTCATCCACCTCTGGCCTGCTCGCCTCCCTACCACTGAGGAAGTACAGTTCCCGCTCAGCCCAGTCAAAACTGTTCGCTGCTCTGGCCCCCCAATGGTGGAACAAACTCCCTCACGACGCCAGGACAGCGGAGTCAATCACCACCTTCCGGAGACACCTGAAACCCCACCTCTTCAAGGAATACCTAGGATAGGATAAAGTAATCCTTCTCACCCCCCTTTAATGATTTAGATGCACTATTGTAAAGTGGCTGTTCCACTGGATGTCAGAAGGTGAATTCACCAATTTGTAAGTCGCTCTGGATAAGAGCGTCTGCTAAATGACTTAAATGTAAATGTTAAATGTAAATGTAAACAAACTTTCTTCTGAAACTCGTCAGTCTATTCTTGTTCTGAGAAATGAAGGCTATTCCATGTGAGAAATTGTCAAGAAAATTAAGATCTCATACAACGCTGTGTACTACTTCCTTCACAGAACAGCGCAAACTGGCTCTAACCAGAATAGAAAGAGGAGTGGGAGGCCCCGGGTACACAACTGAGCAAGAGGACAAGTACATTAGAGTGTCTAGTTTGAGAAACAGACCTCAACTGGCAGCTTCATTAAATAGTACCCGCAAAACACCAGTCTCAACGTCAACAGTGAAGAGGCGACTCCGGGATGCTGGCCTTCTAGGCAGAGTTGCAAAGAAAAAAACATAACTCAGTCTGGCCAATAAAAATAAAAGATTAAGATGGGTAAAAGAACACAGACACTGGACAGAGGAACTCTGCCTAGAAGGCCAGCATCCCAGATATTCCATTAAAATTCATCCATTTCCAGCTACAAAAGTCATTAGCAATGTCTACACTGTATTTCTGATCAATTTGATGTTTTTATAATGGACTCTTTATTTTCCAAAAACAAGGACATTTCTAAGTGAGTCCTAACTTTTGAACGGTATTGTATGTATATATATACAGTACCAGTCAAAAGTTTGGACACACCTACTCATTCAAGCGTTTTTATTTATATTTACTATTTTCTACATTGTAGAATAATAGTGGAGACATCAAAACTATGAAATAACACATATGGAATCATGTAGTAACCAAAAAAGTGTTAAACATAATTAAAAGTAACCACCCTTTTCCTTAATGACAGCTTTGCACACTCTCTGCATTCTCTCAACCAGCTTCTCCTGGAATGCTTTTCCAATAGTCTTGAAGGAATTCCCACATATGCTGAGCACTTGTTGGCTACTTTTCCTTAACTCTGTGATCCAACTCATCCCAAACCATCTCAATTGGGTTGAAGTCAGGTGATTGTGGAGGCCAGGTCATCTGATGCAGCACTCCATCACTCTCCTTCTGGTGAAATAGCCCTTACACAGCCTGGAGGTGTGTTGGGTCATTGTCCTATTGAAAAACAAATGATAGTCCCACTAAACGCAAACCAGATGGGATTGCATATCACTGCAGAATGCTGTGATAGCCATGCTGGTTAAGTGTGCCTTGAATTCTAAATAAATCACAACAGTGTCACCAGCAAAGCACCCCCACACCATCACACCTCCTCCTCCTTCACAGTGGGAACCAAACATGTAGAGATCCTCCGTTCACCTACTCTGCATCTCACAAAGACATGGCAGTTGGAACCAAAAATCTCACATTTGGACTCATCAGACCAAAGGACAGATTTCCATCGGTCTAATGTCCATTGCTCGTGTTTCTTGGGCCAAGAAAGTCTCTTCTTCTTCTTAGGGTCCTTTAGTAGTAGTTTCTTTGCAGCAATTCGACCATGAAGGCATGAATCACAAAGTCTCCTCTGAACAGCTGATGTTGAGATGTGTCTGTTACTTGAACTCTGTGAAGCATTTATTTGGGCTGCAATTTCTCAGGCTGGTAACTCTAATGAACTTATCCTCTGCGCCAGAGGTAACTCTGGGTCTTCCTTTCCTGTGGCAGTTCTCATGAGAGCCAGTTTCATCATTGCGCTTGATGTTTTTTGCAACTGCACTTGAAAAAAAAAAAAAAAAAAAGTTACAAGTTCTTGAAATGTTCCAGATTGACTGACATTCGCGTCTTAAAGTAATGAGAGCCTGTCGTTACTCTTTGCTCATTTGAGCTGTTCTTTCCATAAAATGGACTTGGCTTTTTACCAAATAGGGCTATCTTCTGGATACCACCTCTAACTTGTCACAACACAACTGATTGGCTCAAACGCATTAAGAAGGAAATAAATTCTACAAATTAACTTTTAATGAGGCACACTTGTTAATTGAAATGCATGCCAAGAGCGTGCAAAGCTGTAAACAAGGCAAAGGGTGGCTACTTTGAAGAATCTAAAAGATAAAATGTATTTGGATTTGTTTAACACTGTTTTGGTTACTACATGATTCCATATGTGTTATTTCATAGTTCTGATGTCTTCACTATTATTCTACAAAGAAGAAAATAGTAAAAAATAAAGAAAAACCATGAATGGATAGGTGGGTCAGACAGACAGACAGACAGACAGACAGACAGACAGACAGACAGACAGACAGACAGACAGACAGACAGACAGACAGACAGACAGACAGAATGGTAGATACAGTATATTGTAGACAGATGATAAAAGCCACTAGAATGGTAGATAATGTATATTGTAGACAGATGATAAAAGCCACTAGAATGGTGATACAGTATACTGTAGACAGATGATAAAAGCCACTAGAATGGTAGATACAGTATATTGTAGACAGATTATAAAAGCCACTAGAACGGTAGATACAGTATATTGTAGACAGATGATAAAAGCCACTAGAACGGTAGATACAGTATATTGTAGACAGATGATAAAAGCCACTAGAACGGTAGATACAGTATATTGTAGACAGATGATAAAAGCCACTAGAACGGTAGATACAGTATATTGTAGACAGATGATAAAAGCCACTAGAATGGTAGATACAGTATACTGTAGACAGATGATAAAAGCCACTAGAACGGTAGATACAGTATATTGTAGACAGATGATAAAAGCCACTAGAATGGTAGATACAGTATACTGTAGACAGATGATAAAAGCCACTAGAACGGTAGATACAGTATACTGTAGACAGATGATAAAAGCCACTAGAACGGTAGATACAGTATATTGTAGACAGATGATAAAAGCCACTAGAATGGTAGATACAGTATACTGTAGACAGATGATAAAAGCCACTAGAACGGTAGATACAGTATATTGTAGACAGATGATAAAAGCCACTAGAACGGTAGATACAGTATATTGTAGACAGATGATAAAAGCCACTAGAATGGTAGATACAGTATACTGTAGACAGATGATAAAAGCCACTAGAACGGTAGATACAGTATATTGTAGACAGATGATAAAAGCCACTAGAATGGTAGATACAGTATATTGTAGACAGATGATAAAAGCCACTAGAACGGTAGATACAGTTTACTGTAGACAGATGATAAAAGCCACTAGAATGGTAGATACAGTATACTGTAGACAGATGATAAAAGCCACTAGAATGGTAGATACAGTATATTGTAGACAGATGATAAAAGCCACTAGAATGGTAGATACAGTATATTGTAGACAGATGATAAAAGCCACTAGAACGGTAGATACAGTATATTGTAGACAGATGATAAAAGCCACTAGAATGGTAGATACAGTATATTGTAGACAGATGATAAAAGCCACTAGAATGGTAGATACAGTATATTGTAGACAGATGATAAAAGCCACTAGAACGGTAGATACAGTATATTGTAGACAGATGATAAAAGCCACTAGAACGGTAGATACAGTATACTGTAGACAGATGATAAAAGCCACTAGAACGGTAGATACAGTATATTGTAGACAGATGATAAAAGCCACTAGAACGGTAGATACAGTATACTGTAGACAGATGATAAAAGCCACTAGATTACCAAAGTTTCTCTCAGCCTGTCAGTCACACCTTTATGCCACAAAATAACCCCCATCAACTGTTTCCCTATTATTCTGAGATGTGGTAATGTGTAACTACCAGTGGCAGTCATGGAATGTTCCAGTAATATGACCACAGGATAAATTAAATGAAGACATAGGGGAGGGGAAAGAGAAGCTGTAGTGAGTTTTGGTCTTTGAGTCCGTAGATTACATTATTTTAGTGGCGTTAGAAACGAAAACTGGCCTCAGTTCCTGCCTATGTTGACTTAACCATTGAGACCCTTAAGATCAAGTGGCAAAGCAAAGTCTTTTAGCCCAATTAGTGTCTGTCTGACCTGTGTGCTGCTGTCAATGTGTTTTGCATTAGCAAAGAGGCTACATGAGCTCCCTCCCTTTGACCCAACAGTAGAGGATTTATGTGGTAATGTTATGACTCTTCAAGGTTCCCAGAAGGTGCGTCATGCCAGACAGGCACATCATACATGCCATCACATCAAGTCATTTATCCTACTACTCAGGTTAACTCCTTGTATAATCTGATTGCTACATGATTTGCTATTTACCAGGTAGGTCAATCAACTGAAATGTTAGAGAGTCTTTAAATCACTATTTAATGTGTGTGTGTGTGTGTGTGTGTGTGTGTGTGTGTGTGTGTGTGTGTGTGTGTGTGTGTGTGTGTGTGTGTGTGTGTGTGTGTGTGTGTGTGTGTGTGTGTGTGTGTGTGTGTGTGTGTGTGTGAGAGAGGGAGAGAGAGAGAGAGGGAGAGAGAGACAGAGAGAGAGAGAGAGAGAGAGAGAGAGACAGAGAGAGAGAGAGAGAGAGAGAGAGAGAGAGAGAGAGAGAGAGCAGAGAGAGAGAGAGAGAGAGAGAGAGAGCATACTTTCCCTTCTAAACTGTGTGTGTGTTGCCCAGTGTCTTGAGGCTTAGGTCGTACCTGCAGAAATGTAATATGTTGGATCAAAATTCCTGTGGAGAAAATACCTCTTCAGGTTCCTCACCTTTTTCCTTTTCTCATGAGGAGCCTCTGAAACCCCATGGCACGTGATCTTATCATTGCAATTGTCTGGTATCACCATGATAATGTATTAAATATAATGGGATGAATGTGGTGATTACACTTTTTCAGGTTTTTCATTTATGCCTTTGTAGCAGAATCTGTAAAATCCTGAAACAATTTCACAATTTATTCATATGAATGTTTGTCGACTATACCCCCATTTAAAAAAAATAATAATTTGCATTGAATTTCGTTCTGTGACTATGCAATTAATATGATGCCAATGTATTCAAGGTATCAGAAGTCAGACACCAAGTAATTGTGTAGCATATAATTCCAACTTCAATTTCCCTGATGGCCTTTGTACAATATTTTCTTCGTCTGGAAAAACAATTGCTGTTGTTTTATGTTGGGTTTCATCTTCCTTTTCTTCTTCATAGTAAACACCCATTATTCTTATTCCTCCGTTTGGTGGTGTTGCTAATAGGCTAACATACAACTTTAGTGATTGCGGTAAAGTCGTTCAGTAAGTACAGACAAAAATATGCCCTCTGACATTATGTGCTAGTCTGGGTACCAGTCTTTTGAGTTAACATTCCACTCCTTGCCACAAGACAAATGACAGGAGAGGCAATGAGTGGAATGTAATAAATAGCTGAACAGAGACCGCAAACAAGCTAATTATGTGCCAACGGTCATTGTTAATTCACATTAATTGGAAAGATGCCGTTTTCCAGAGTTAAATAATATATTTATATATCTATATATATCTTAACAATTAAATAACGAAATCGGCCTGACAAATAGGCAAAAAAAAACGGAATTAAAATAAATGCTCTCGGCTCATGCGTCAAGATACGACTAATTATAAATAAAGAATAGTTTTGGTTACAATCACTAACCTACTGTTGTGAATATAGTTTAGACTAATGTTTTAAGCCACCAATTTACTCATTGGGAAATAAAATAATTAACATTTGGTTATTAGATTACTTTAGACTATTTGTCTAATAAATTCCACCATTCCCTTTTGGCAACTGTGTGAAAATGTATATTTGTCCTATTGAGACATTCTGTAATCGAAAAAGTATCAGTAACAACGCTACAATTAACGAAATGTAATCTACACATTAGTTGTAGGCTACGGAATGTCCTTCAAATTGGTAACTATAGAAATCAAGAGACCGGTTAGTTTAAACTCCACAGAAATCAAACGAGGCGAAATGATGTAAATGAATGACTTTATAGTTGATTGTTGAAGGTAAGAGAATAGTTCTGAATAATGATTGTTTGTGAAAACCTGTAAAAAGCGAAGGCTTTTTGTTGACTGTATAACATGTCCATAGGGTTGCGCTGTTTTCACGTCATATGAATGGCACTCGCAAATGCTACCACTATTTCGTTGCCCTCTGACTCTCTTGGATATTCATTCTTCTAATACAAGTGTCAACATAGCCAATGAAAAGCATCGTCAACTAGGTTGGTTGGTGGCCGACTTTCTTATGGTGATGGACTGTCAAACTACTGAACGTATGTTAGACGTATAACTACTGAGCGTACCGTACCTATAACTACTGACCATACGGTAGACCTTTAACTACTGACAGTATGGTAGACCTTTAACTACTGACAGTATGGTAGACCTGTAACTACTGACCGTACGGTAGACCTATAACTACTGACCGTACGGTAGACCTTTAACTACTGACAGTATGGTAGACCTGTAACTACTGACCGTACGGTAGACCTATAACTACTGACCGTACGGTAGACCTATAACTATTAAACGTATGGTAGACCGTACGGTAGACCTATAACTACTGACTGTATGGTAGACCTATAACTATTAAACGTATGGTAGACCGTACGGTAGACCTTTAACTACTGACCGTATGGTTGACCTAAAACTACTGACAGTATGGTAGACCTTTAAAACTACTGACCGTATGGTAGACCTACCATACGGTCAGTAGAACGTCTTGACTGTAATTCATTGCTGCATGTTTGGTATTTTGATTGATATGTTGGCTTGGATGTTTTATTGATATGCAATATTGTTGACTACAAAACGTGTTATGCCCCTGACAAAAAGAGGAATATTTCATAACAACGTGAACAACGTTATAATTAAATATTATTTAAACTTACAAGTCAAAGGAAAATAATATATGTCATGCACTCACAGAAACTATAGGCCAGCAGGCCTAGTTACAGAATACCTGTGGCCGCGACCAATTTACTACAGTCATTTAATATGCCACCAACACAGAGGAATGTTCGTTTGTACAGACGTTATGTACGCCGATGCCTAACACCTTATATATAGACTATCTAGGTATCAGTTGCAAGCCTATAAACGTGTTGGCAATCAGAACGCTGTTTTTATAGTCGATGAACAAAATATTTTTAACACATGGCGTTTATGTAGGCCCTGGGTCTGTCTTGTGAAAATGTTATACTATTTTATCAGGCTATACTGCAAAGAATATGCCTATACCCTATACATGTGAATTAAGTATATTATAGTTTGTGTCTCTGTGTGTGTGTCTCTGTGTGTGTGTGTGTGTGTGTGTGTGTGTGTGTGTGTGTGTGTGTGTGTGTGTGTGTGTGTGTGTGTGTGTGTGTGTGTGTGTGTGTGTGTGTGTGTGTGTGTGTGTGTGTGTGTGTGTGTGTGTGTGTGTGTGTGTGTGTGATAATCCGTGAGAATCCTTGAAATACATTCTCTCGATTACACTAATTCACTAATCGCTCGCGCATCTTTTTTCCTCAACAAGATTAGAGAAACACATGTAATCTGCCTCGGGTTAGTTAATAGGAAGTAAGTGAAACCAACATTACATTTACGACACTCATTTGATTGCTATAGTCTTGATATAGCAATATCAGAGTCCGGAATATATTGTCAATATATACAGTATGTATATTATGGTGTGTATAGATGGTATGGACAGTAAGTATATGAATAGAAAATGTGTGCACAGCGGTAGTTGACCGGAATACAGTATATACATATAAAGTGGGTAAAACAGTATGTAAACATTATTAAAGTAACTAGTGTTCCATTATTAAAGTGACCGGTGTTCCATGTCTATGTACATAGGGCAGCAGTCTCTAAGGTACAGGGTTGAGTACCGGGTGGTAGCTGGTTAGTAACAGTGACTAAGTTCAGGGCAGGGTACTGAGCGGAGGCCGACTAGTGGTGACTGTTTAACAATCTGATGGCTTGGAGATATAAGCTGTTAATCAGGCTCTCGGTCCCAGCTTTGATGCACCTGTACTGTCTCCTCCTTCTAGATGGTAGCGGGGTGAACAGGCTGTGGCTCAGGTGGCTGAGGTCCTTGATGATCTTCTTGGCCTTCCTGTAACACCGGGTGCTGTAGATGTCCTGAAGGGCAGGCAGGGTGGCCCTGGTGAGGCGTTTGGCTTACCGCACCACCTTCTGAAGAGCCTTTCGGTGCTGTAGATGTCCTGGAGGGCAGGCAGGGTGGCCCTGGTGAGGCGTTTGGCTTACCGCACCACCCTCTAAAGAGCCTTTCGGTTGTGGACAGTGCAGTTGCCGTACCAGGCAGTGATACAGCCCGACAGGATGCTCTCAATTGTACATCTGTAAAAGTTTGTGAGGGTCTTAGGTGACAAGCCAAATTTCTTCAGCCTCCTGAGGTTGAAGAGGCGCTGTTGCTCCTTCTTCACCACACTGTCTGTGTGGATGGACTATTTCAGTTGTCAGTATGTAGAAAAACATGAAGATTTTCACCTTCTCCACTGCGGCCCGTCGATGTGGATACGGGGGTGCTCCCTCTGCTGTTTCCTGACATCCATGATCAGCTCCTTCATTTTGTTGACGTTGAGGGAGAGGTTATTTTCCTGGCACCACTCAGCCAGGGCCCTCAACTCCTCCCTGTAGGCTCTCGTCATTGTTTGTAATCAGGTCTGCTACTGTTGTCATCTGCAAGCTTGGTGATTGAGTTGGAACAGCCCCCCCAACCCCACTGAGGTAAACACACAAACAGATACACACACATGCCAATATTATAAACATCAAGACACTAACTAACCGACAGACACACACACACACACACCAAATCACTTTTCACACAGCTGGTTTTTAATAAACATTCACCACAGGAGGTTGGTAGCACCATAATTGGGGAGGATTGGGGAGTGGAATCAGAGGAATGGTATCAAATACATCAAACATATGGTTTCCAGGTGTTTGATGCCATTCCATTGACTGCATTCCGGCCATTATTATGAGCCATCCTCCCCTTGGCAACCTCCTGTGCCACACACATACCGACACACACATTAATAACAGTATCAGTGCAATTTTCTTTTATTTTACCTTTATTTAACCAGGTAGGCAAGTTGAGAACAAGTTCTCATTTAAAATTGCGACTTGGCCAAGATAATACAATCAATTAATACATCAATACATCAATGATATAGTACAATAATACAATCAAATAATACAATAATACAAAAATACAATACAATTAAAAAATACAATACAAAAATACAATTCAATAGTACAATAATACAACACATTACAAAAATACAACACATTACAATAATGCAATACTATGCAATACAATACTACAATACACTACAAGACAATAATACAATAAAATACGACAATACTACAATACAATACTACAAGACAACAATACAAAAATGCAATACAAGAATACAAGAATACAATATAACACAATAATACAATAAAGTAATATAATACAATAAAATAATACAATGATATAAGTAAGGTGGGATAATCAACGAGCGGTTATGTATTCTGGAAAATAATACAACGCTGTGGAAGGTCAGTTCCTCTCAGCTAGCGCGTCATGGAAGACGCCGTAATGTCTTCTTGCTTTCCGGAGAATGCATGGAGCCCCGAGTTGATTATCCCTTTCATGCCTAGAATATAATTCATCACATTTTCTGGTAGAGATGTGTTCAGTATCCACTAAAGTAGCAAGTTTACTAGATAGCTACAATAGTTGCCGTGGTAACCAAACAAACAGACTAGTTTAGCTAACCAAACCGTCAGCCCTAGCTTGCCATTATGAAAACAATGCCAATAATGCTTTCAATTCGACTTTTGCTTTCAAAAGCACCTCAAACATAGAACATGTAAGAATGAACTATAGCCATTGAATTATACCATGCAAATATACCGTATAATGCACACTCAGAATGCCCTTCAAGCCAATCAGAAACAAGTATTCAACAATGCCATGGTATAATTCTTTATATTGGGCAGAGTTGAGAAGCACCAAAGAGTTGATACTGTAACTTCTGCATGGACACCTCTATCAGTCTGGTGAATTCTGGTTCTAGACTGATTGACTTCCTGTCTCTGACCTGGTGAGACTGACAGAGGCACATTCCTCTATCTATTGAAATAGGCATTAGTCTTGCAGTAAACACTCACTGTTCAATGTTGGAATCCTTGTCCAATTCTATACTTTAAATAACCACAGCGCAGCACTCAAAACTTAACTAAACTGTTTTGCCACAGTCTGTCAACGACATCTGTCTGTCACCCTGCACCTCCAGCAGCTGCCACAAGGGTGCAGCATCTCCATAGTATAAAGCCTCGTTTCATGTGTTTACGAAATATATCAGTTGAAAATGAAGTTAGGTTATTTCTCCATTCTGGTCTCCATGGTTTCTGTTGGTTGACAGGGTCCACATCAGTCATGGTCTCCATGGCGATGAGGTGGCAAGCCAGCACACTTCGCTAACAAACTTACTTAACCCCTGGGACTGTGGCTGACATTGCTATTGTCTTTCTAAGTTCACAGACGGGGGATTGTGAAACAGACCCAGAGGAGTGCCTTGTTGGGGTTTATTCAGTTAGTTTTATGCTATTTCACTACATTTTCATGCAATTAGTTCAGTTTCAAATGTGAAAATGTCAATATTTACAATTACAGGTAAGGAGAGAAAAATTGTTTGCCTTGAGTTCTGGTGGAGGCCGTCTTTGAGGTGGTCCTACATCACCACACACACACACACACACACACACACACACACACGCGCAAACTTGTGCGCACACAGTCACATAGACATGCAAGCGTGTGCACACATACACACACTCTCCTGGATCAGGGTTAATAACTGTGGTTAGCTGTCAGAGGCACTTAGTGTGAAGCTGGGCAGGCAGAGAGGGCTAACATACACTCACACACACACACGCACGCACGCACGCACACACACACACACACACACACACACACACACACACACACACACACAGGCTCTCTGGCTGTTAAGGAGCCCTGGCTCTGCACAGAGAGAAGGAGGATGGGATGAATGGAAGAGAGAAAGGCAGGCAGACCAAAGGGGAGATGTTCCAACAAGAAGAGAGGTTAAGTGTGACGTTGTCCCTTACAGGTGTCTGCTGAGCCATAATGAGACTGGGCAACTTCCTTCATCCACAAGTTCACACACTGTCTGGAAAGAGGGCGTTCCCCCACAACCAACTCTCTCAGAAATCTGGACTCAACTACCTCCATAACATGCTGCCATAGCAGGGGGGTCTATATCGGTCTGATAATACAGGACTCGTAAATGCCCAGTGCACTACTTTTGTAAAAAATGTCAACTAAATGTATTGAAGTGTTAACCAGCATTTATAACTTGAGTCTGATAATTATCTGTACAAAACCGTTAATCTGATAATACTTGTGAACATAAAAATACTTGCTTGACCTACAATATGTTTTCCAGTTGCTTGAAATACAACTTATTTCTGTGTCAACTGAAATGGTCTATTCATTCCTTTCACATTCTAGTTAACTCTCTTATCCAGAGCAACTTTACAGTAGGGAGTGCATACATGTTCATACTGGTCCCCATGGGAATTGAACCCACAACCCTTGCATTGCAAGCCCCATCCTGTACCAACGGAGGCACATCATCACACACTGTCATCACAAACCAATTGAAGTCTCAATGCACTCAATTACTGTATTGTGCATTGTTGTTCGTTATGGTGATAGAAAGTCTGCAGGTACTAACCTAGATGACCAGCGAATGTACAGTACAGTCATGTACATTTACATTACATTGCGTGGTTTGTAAGGATGGTCAATTAATACTGCACAAAAAGGGATTGTTTTCCATGTTATTTGATCAATAAAAATATTTAATTTGATGTGGATATTTTGTGTCTTTGTCCATAACTTTGCAACTTTTGATGTAAATGTTTGAGGACAGGGTTTTGTTCTATCTGGATTCCATTAGAATGACATCACAGAGAAAGGACTAGGGTTTTGTTCTATCTGGATTCCATTAGAATGACATCACAAAGAAAGGGACAGGGTTTTGTTCTATCTGGATTCCATTAGAATGACATCACAGAGAAAGGGACAGGGTTTTGTTCTATCTGGATTCCATTAGAATGACATCACAGAGAAAGGGACAGGGTTTTGTTCTATCTGGATTCCATTAGAATGACATCACAGAGAAAGGGACAGGGTTTTGTTCTATCTGGATTCCATTAGAATGACATCACAGAGAAAGGGACAGGGTTTTGTTCTATCTGGATTCTATTAGAATGACATCACAGAGAAAGGGACAGGGTTTTGTTCTATCCGGATTCCATTAGAATGACATCACAGAGAAAGGGACAGGGTTTTGTTCTATCTGGATTCCATTAGAATGACATCACAGAGAAAGGGACAGGGTTTTGTTCTATCTGGATTCCATTAGAATGACATCACAGAGAAAGGGACAGGGTTTTGTTCTATCTGGATTCCATTAGAATGACATCACAGAGAAAGGGACAGGGTTTTGTTCTATCTGGATTCCATTAGAATGACATCACAGAGAAAGGGACAGGGTTTTGTTCTATCTGGATTCCATTAGATTCCATTAGAATGACATCACAGAGAAAGGGACAGGGTTTTGTTCTATTTGGATTCCATTAGAATGACATCACAGAGAAAGGGACAGGGTTTTGTTCTATCTGGATTCCATTAGAATGACATCACAGAGAAAGGGACAGGGTTTTGTTCTATCTGGATTCCATTAGAATGACATCACAGAGAAAGGTACAGGGTTTTGTTCTATCTGGATTCCATTAGAATGACATCACAGAGAAAGGGACAGGGTTTTGTTCTATCTGGATTCCATTAGAATGACATCACAGAGAAAGGGACAGGGCAACATCTCTTACAGTTCCAACTCTTGAATCCTGCAAGATACTGTTCTTAATTATACAACTTACTTTCTTGCCAATGTAGAGATGCGGTAAAAAACATTTTCCCACGCTACAGACGTCTATATCGGTCTGCTAATACCTGTAAGGGCCCAGTACACTACTTTTGTGGAAAAATATTTTTTCAAATACAGTATATTAAACACAACAATTCAAAAGTTTGGGGTCACTTAGAAATGTCCTTGTTTTTGAAAGAAAAGCAATTTTTTTGTCCATTAAATAACATCAAATTGATCAGAAATACAGTGTATGTATTGTTCAAGTTGTAAATGACTATTGTAGCTGAAAACGGCAGATTTTTTTCTGGAATATCTACATAGGCGTACAGAGGCCCATTATCAGCAACCATCACTCCTGTGTCCCAATGGCACGTTGTGTTAGCTAATCCAAGTTTATAATTTTAAAAGGTAATTGATCATTAAAAAACCTTTTGCAATTATGTTAGCACAGCTGAAAACTGTTGTTGTGATTAAAGAATAAATACAACTGGCCTTTTTTAGACTAGTTGAGTATCTGGAGCATCAGCATTTGTGGGTTTGATTACAGGCTCAAAATGGCCGGTTCCGGGTTGGAGCGAGCGGTCGCATCTACACTTCGGTCCGCAGGTAGTATAACTTTTCATTACATTTTCATTACATTTCATTATAGTACAACGGTTTGATTTGTCTAATCTTAGCAATTTCTTCTTAGCTAGCTACATAGCCGTCTTTGTATCAAAGATAATTGCGTAATTATCGTATTTCGTCGTCCTAACGTAGTCTACACTGCTATCTGCCCAGCAGCTAGCTAACGTCTACTAGCACTGTAGAAACTATTACACTCAACTGAACGACTCGATTAGTGTAGTGTTAGCTAGCTACATAGCTGTCTTTGCTGTCTTCGTATCCAAGATAATTGTGTAGTTTAGAGTGTGTAGACTTAGAGTGATTATCTTAATTTACCGAGGTTAGCTAGCCAGCTATTTGTCGTCCTTAACGTAGGAGATACTGCTAGCTAGCTAGCCAACAGCTAGCTAACGTCTACTGAATAGAACTTCAACAACCCGGTCAACATTCCGCTTCGCTCCACAGGTAGTATCACATTTTCATTTCACTTCATTACAGTACAACGGTTTGATTTGTTTGATCGTAGCTAGCTAGCTACATAGCCGTCTTTGTATCTAAGACAATTGTGTAGTCTAGAGCGATTTTCTAGGTTAGCTAGCCAGCTATTGTCGTTCTTTTAACGTAACGTAACGTAATCAACACTGCTTGCTAGCCAGCTAGCCAGCTAGCCCCCGAATAGCAGCACTGTAGAAACTATTACACTCGACGGAACGACTTGATTAGTGTAGTGTCAACAACGCAGCCACTGCCAGCTAGCCTACTCCAGCAGTACTGTATCATTTCAATCATTTTAGTCAATAAGATTCTTGCTACGTAAGCTTAACTTTCTGAACATTCAAGACGTGTAGTCCACTTGTCATTCCAATCTCCTTTGCATTAGCGTAGCCTCTTCTGTAGCCTGTCAACTATGTGTCTATCTATCCCTGTTCTCTCCTCTCTGCACAGAGCATACAAACGCTCCACACCGCGTGGTCCCAGCGCGCACGACCCACGTGGAGTTCCAGGTCTCCGGTAGCCTCTGGAACTGCCGATCTGCGGCCAACAAGGCAGACTTCATCTCAGCCTATGCCTCCCTCAGTCCCTCGACTTCTTGGCACTGACGGAAACATGGATCACCACAGATAACACTGCTACTCCTACTGCTCTCTCTTCGTCCGCCCACGTGTTCTCGCACACCCCGAGAGCTTCTGGTCAGCGGGGTGGTGGCACCGGGATCCTCATCTCTCCCAAGTGGTCATTCTCTCTTTCCCCTTACCCATCTGTCTATTGCCTCCTTTGAATTCCATGCTGTCACAGTTACCAGCCCTTTCAAGCTTAACATCCTTATCATTTATCGCCCTCCAGGTTCCCTCGGAGAGTTCTTCAATGAGCTTGATGCCTTGATAAGCTCCTTTCCTGAGGACGGCTCACCTCTCACAGTCCTGGGCGACTTTAACCTCCCCACGTCTACCTTTGACTCATTCCTCTCTGCCTCCTTCTTTCCACTCCTCTCCTCTTTTGACCTCACCCTCTCACCTTCCCCCTACTCACAAGGCAGGCAATACGCTCGACCTCATCTTTACTAGATGCTGTTCTTCCACTAACCTCATTGCAACTCCCCTCCAAGTCTCCGACCACTACCTTGTATCCTTTTCCCTCTCGCTCTCATTCAACACTTCCCACACTGCCCCTACTCGGATGGTATCGCGCCGTCCCAACCTTCGCTCTCTCTCCCCGCTACTCTCTCCTCTTCCATCCTATCATCTCTTCCCTCTGCTCATACCTTCTCCAACCTATCTCCTGATTCTGCCTCCTCAACCCTCCTCTCTTCCCTTTCTGCATCCTTTGACTCTCTATGTCCCCTATCCTCCAGGCCGGCTCGGTCCTCCCCTCCCGCTCCGTGGCTCGACGACTCATTGCGAGCCCACAGAACAGTGCTCCGGGCAGCCGAGCGGAAATGGAGGAAAACTCGCCTCCCTGCGGACCTGGCATCCTTTCACTCCCTCCTCTCTACATTTTCCTCCTCTGTCTCTGCTGCTAAAGCCACTTTCTACCACTCTAAATTCCAAGCATCTGCCTCTAACCCTAGGAAGCTCTTTGCCACCTTCTCCTCCCTCCTGAATCCTCCTCCCCCTCCCCCTCCTCCCTCTCTGCAGATGACTTCGTCAACCATTTTGAAAAGAAGGTCGACGACATCCGATCCTCGTTTGCTAAGTCAAACGACACCGCTGGTTCTGCTCACACTGCCCTACCCTGTGCTCTGACCTCTTTCTCCCTCTCTCTCCAGATGAAATCTCGCTTCTTGTGACGGCCGGCCGCCCAACAACCTGCCCGCTTGACCCTATCCCCTCCTCTCTTCTCCAGACCATTTCCGGAGACCTTCTCCCTTACCTCACCTCGCTCATCAACTCATCCCTGACCGCTGGCTACGTCCCTTCCGTCTTCAAGAGAGCGAGAGTTGCACCCTTCTGAAAAACCTACACTCGATCCCTCCGATGTCAACAACTACAGACCAGTATCCCTTCTTTCTTTTCTCTCCAAAACTCTTGAACGTGCCGTCCTTGGCCAGCTCTCCCGCTATCTCTCTCAGAATGACCTTCTTGATCCAAATCAGTCAGGTTTCAAGACTAGTCATTCAACTGAGACTGCTCTTCTCTGTATCACGGAGGCGCTCCGCACTGCTAAAGCTAACTCTCTCTCCTCTGCTCTCATCCTTCTAGACCTATCGGCTGCCTTCGATACTGTGAACCATCAGATCCTCCTCTCCACCCTCTCCGAGTTGAGCATCTCCGGCGCGCCCACGCTTGGATTGCGTCCTACCTGACAGGTCGCTCCCTACCAGGTGGCGTGGCGAGAATCTGTCTCCTCGCCACGCGCTCTCACCACTGGGGTCCCCCAGGGCTCTGTTCTAGGCCCTCTCCTATTCTCGCTATACACCAAGTCACTTGGCTCTGTCATAACCTCACATGGTCTCTCCTATCATTGCTATGCAGACGACACACAATTAATCTTCTCCTTTCCCCCTTCTGATGACCAGTTGGCGAATCGCATCTCTGCATGTCTGGCAGACATATCAGTGTGGATGACGGATCACCACCTCAAGCTGAACCTCGACAAGACGGAGCTGCTCCTCCTCCCGGGGAAGGACTGCCCGTTCCATGATCTCGCCATCACGGTTGACAACTCCATTGTGTCCTCCTCCCAGAGCGCTAAGAACCTTGGCGTGATCCTGGACAACACCCTGTCGTTCTCAACTAACATCAAGGCGGTGGCCCGTTCCTGTAGGTTTATGCTCTACAACATCCGCAGAGTACGACCCTGCCTCACACAGGAAGCGGCACAGGTCCTAATCCAGGCACTTGTCATCTCCCGTCTGGATTACTGCAACTCGCTGTTGGCTGGGCTCCCTGCCTGTGCCATTAAACCCTACAGCTCATCCAGAACGCCGCAGCCCGTCTGGTGTTCAACCTTCCCAAGTTCTCTCCGTCACCCCGCTCCTCCGCTCTCTCCACTGGCTTCCAGTTGAAGCTCGCATCCGCTACAAGACCATGGTGCTTGCCTATGGAGCTGTGAGGGGAACGGCACCCCAGTACCTCCAGGCTCTGATCAGGCCCTACACCCAAACAAGGGCACTGCGTTCATCCACCTCTGGCCTGCTCGCCTCCCTACCACTGAGGAAGTACAGTTCCCGCTCAGCCCAGTCAAAACTGTTCGCTGCTCTGGCCCCCCAATGGTGGAACAAACTCCCTCACGACGCCAGGACAGCGGAGTCAATCACCACCTTCCGGAGACACCTGAAACCCCACCTCTTCAAGGAATACCTAGGATAGGATAAAGTAATCCTTCTCACCCCCCCTTTAATGATTTAGATGCACTATTGTAAAGTGGCTGTTCCACTGGATGTCAGAAGGTGAATTCACCAATTTGTAAGTCGCTCTGGATAAGAGCGTCTGCTAAATGACTTAAATGTAAATGTTAAATGTAAATGTAAACAAACTTTCTTCTGAAACTCGTCAGTCTATTCTTGTTCTGAGAAATGAAGGCTATTCCATGTGAGAAATTGTCAAGAAAATTAAGATCTCATACAACGCTGTGTACTACTTCCTTCACAGAACAGCGCAAACTGGCTCTAACCAGAATAGAAAGAGGAGTGGAGGCCCCGGGTACACAACTGAGCAAGAGGACAAGTACATTAGAGTGTCTAGTTTGAGAAACAGACCTCAACTGGCAGCTTCATTAAATAGTACCCGCAAAACACCAGTCTCAACGTCAACAGTGAAGAGGCGACTCCGGGATGCTGGCCTTCTAGGCAGAGTTGCAAAGAAAAAAAACATAACTCAGTCTGGCCAATAAAAATAAAAGATTAAGATGGGTAAAAGAACACAGACACTGGACAGAGGAACTCTGCCTAGAAGGCCAGCATCCCAGATATTCCATTAAAATTCATCCATTTCCAGCTACAAAAGTCATTAGCAATGTCTACACTGTATTTCTGATCAATTTGATGTTTTTATAATGGACTCTTTATTTTCCAAAAACAAGGACATTTCTAAGTGAGTCCTAACTTTTTGAACGGTATTGTATGTATATATATACAGTACCAGTCAAAAGTTTGGACACACCTACTCATTCAAGCGTTTTTATTTATATTTACTATTTTCTACATTGTAGAATAATAGTGGAGACATCAAAACTATGAAATAACACATATGGAATCATGTAGTAACCAAAAAGTGTTAAACATAATTAAAAGTAACCACCCTTTTCCTTAATGACAGCTTTGCACACTCTCTGCATTCTCTCAACCAGCTTCTCCTGGAATGCTTTTCCAATAGTCTTGAAGGAATTCCCACATATGCTGAGCACTTGTTGGCTACTTTTCCTTAACTCTGTGATCCAACTCATCCCAAACCATCTCAATTGGGTTGAAGTCAGGTGATTGTGGAGGCCAGGTCATCTGATGCAGCACTCCATCACTCTCCTTTCTGGTGAAATAGCCCTTACACAGCCTGGAGGTGTGTTGGGTCATTGTCCTATTGAAAAACAAATGATAGTCCCACTAAACGCAAACCAGATGGGATTGCATATCACTGCAGAATGCTGTGATAGCCATGCTGGTTAAGTGTGCCTTGAATTCTAAATAAATCACAACAGTGTCACCAGCAAAGCACCCCCACACCATCACACCTCCTCCTCCTTCACAGTGGGAACCAAACATGTAGAGATCCTCCGTTCACCTACTCTGCATCTCACAAAGACATGGCAGTTGGAACCAAAAATCTCACATTTGGACTCATCAGACCAAAGGACAGATTTCCATCGGTCTAATGTCCATTGCTCGTGTTTCTTGGGCCAAGAAAGTCTCTTCTTCTTCTTAGGGTCCTTTAGTAGTAGTTTCTTTGCAGCAATTCGACCATGAAGGCATGAATCACAAAGTCTCCTCTGAACAGCTGATGTTGAGATGTGTCTGTTACTTGAACTCTGTGAAGCATTTATTTGGGCTGCAATTTCTCAGGCTGGTAACTCTAATGAACTTATCCTCTGCGCCAGAGGTAACTCTGGGTCTTCCTTTCCTGTGGCAGTTCTCATGAGAGCCAGTTTCATCATTGCGCTTGATGTTTTTTGCAACTGCACTTGAAAAAAAAAGTTACAAGTTCTTGAAATGTTCCAGATTGACTGACATTCGCGTCTTAAAGTAATGAGAGCCTGTCGTTACTCTTTGCTCATTTGAGCTGTTCTTTCCATAAAATGGACTTGGCTTTTTACCAAATAGGGCTATCTTCTGGATACCACCTCTAACTTGTCACAACACAACTGATTGGCTCAAACGCATTAAGAAGGAAATAAATTCTACAAATTAACTTTTAATGAGGCACACTTGTTAATTGAAATGCATGCCAAGAGCGTGCAAAGCTGTAAACAAGGCAAAGGGTGGCTACTTTGAAGAATCTAAAAGATAAAATGTATTTGGATTTGTTTAACACTGTTTTGGTTACTACATGATTCCATATGTGTTATTTCATAGTTCTGATGTCTTCACTATTATTCTACAAAGAAGAAAATAGTAAAAAATAAAGAAAAACCATGAATGGATAGGTGGGTCAGACAGACAGACAGACAGACAGACAGACAGACAGACAGACAGACAGACAGACAGACAGACAGACAGACAGAATGGTAGATACAGTATATTGTAGACAGATGATAAAAGCCACTAGAATGGTAGATAATGTATATTGTAGACAGATGATAAAAGCCACTAGAATGGTGATACAGTATACTGTAGACAGATGATAAAAGCCACTAGAATGGTAGATACAGTATATTGTAGACAGATGATAAAAGCCACTAGAACGGTAGATACAGTATATTGTAGACAGATGATAAAAGCCACTAGAACGGTAGATACAGTATATTGTAGACAGATGATAAAAGCCACTAGAACGGTAGATACAGTATATTGTAGACAGATGATAAAAGCCACTAGAACGGTAGATACAGTATATTGTAGACAGATGATAAAAGCCACTAGAATGGTAGATACAGTATACTGTAGACAGATGATAAAAGCCACTAGAACGGTAGATACAGTATACTGTAGACAGATGATAAAAGCCACTAGAATGGTAGATACAGTATACTGTAGACAGATGATAAAAGCCACTAGAATGGTAGATACAGTATACTGTAGACAGATGATAAAAGCCACTAGAACGGTAGATACAGTATATTGTAGACAGATGATAAAAGCCACTAGAATGGTAGATACAGTTTACTGTAGACAGATGATAAAAGCCACTAGAACGGTAGACACAGTATATTGTAGACAGATGATAAAAGCCACTAGAACGGTAGACATAGTATATTGTAGACAGATGATAAAAGCCACTAGAACGGTAGACACAGTATATTGTAGACAGATGATAAAAGCCACTAGAATGGTAGACACAGTATATTGTAGACAGATGATAAAAGCCACTAGAATGGTAGACACAGTATATTGTAGACAGATGATAAAAGCCACTAGAATGGTAGATACAGTATACTGTAGACAGATGATAAAAGCCACTAGAACGGTAGATACAGTATATTGTAGACAGATGATAAAAGCCACTAGAATGGTAGATACAGTATATTGTAGACAGATGATAAAAGCCACTAGAATGGTAGATACAGTATACTGTAGACAGATGATAAAAGCCACTAGAACGGTAGATACAGTATACTGTAGACAGATGATAAAAGCCACTAGAATGGTAGATACAGTATATTGTAGACAGATGATAAAAGCCACTAGAACGGTAGATACAGTATATTGTAGACAGATGATAAAAGCCACTAGAACGGTAGATACAGTATACTGTAGACAGATGATAAAAGCCACTAGAATGGTAGATACAGTTTACTGTAGACAGATGATAAAAGCCACTAGAATGCTAGATACAGTATATTGTAGACAGATGATAAAATCCACTAGAATGGTAGATACAGTATATTGTAGACAGATGATAAAAGCCACTAGAACGGTAGATACAGTATATTGTAGACAGATGATAAAAGCCACTAGAACGGTAGATACAGTATATTGTAGACAGATGATAAAAGCCACTAGAACGGTAGATACAGTATACTGTAGACAGATGATAAAAGCCACTAGAATGGTAGATACAGTATACTGTAGACAGATGATAAAAGCCACTAGAATGGTAGATACAGTTTACTGTAGACAGATGATAAAAGCCACTAGAACGGTAGATACAGTATATTGTAGACAGATGATAAAAGCCACTAGAACGGTAGATACAGTATATTGTAGACAGATGATAAAAGCCACTAGAACGGTAGATACAGTATACTGTAGACAGATGATAAAAGCCACTAGAACGGTAGATACAGTATACTGTAGACAGATGATAAAAGCCACTAGATTACCAAAGTTTCTCTCAGCCTGTCAGTCACACCTTTATGCCACAAAATAACCCCCATCAACTGTTTCCCTATTATTCTGAGATGTGGTAATGTGTAACTACCAGTGGCAGTCATGGAATGTTCCAGTAATATGACCACAGGATAAATTAAATGAAGACATAGGGGAGGGGAAAGAGAAGCTGTAGTGAGTTTTGGTCTTGCAGTCAGTAGATTACATTATTTTAGTGGCGTTAGAAACGAAAACTGGCCTCAGTTCCTGCCTATGTTGACTTAACCATCGAGACCCTTAAGATCAAGTGGCAAAGCAAAGTCTTTTAGCCCAATTAGCGTCTGTCTGACCTGTGTGCTGCTGTCAATGTGTTTTGCATTAGCTAAGAGGCTACATGAGCTCCCTCCCTTTGACCCAACAGTAGAGGACCTATGTGGTAATGTTATGACTCTTCAAGGTTCCCAGAAGGTGCGTCATGCCAGACAGGCACATCATACATGCCATCACATCAAGTCATTTATCCTACTACTCAGGTTAACTCCTTGTATAATCTGATTGCTACATGATTTGCTATTTACCAGGTAGGTCAATCAACTGAAATGTTAGAGAGTCTTTAAATCACTATTTAATGTGTGTGTGTGTGTGTGTGTGTGTGTGTGTGTGTGTGTGTGTGTGTGTGTGTGTGTGTGTGTGTGAGAGAGAGAGAGAGAGTGAGAGAGAGAGAGACAGAGAGAGAGAGAGAGAGAGAGAGAGGGAGAGAGAGAGAGAGAGAGAGAGAGAGAGAGTATTTCCCGTGACTGTGCCTCAAAACCAAACGTTTTCCTGGCCCACCACTCCACCCTGGACTTGAACAGCCTCTATGACCAGGTCCACCTCTACAAGGCAGCAGTGCCCATCTTTGCCCGAACTCTAAAGGACATCGCTCTCAAACGTATCCCCAACACTTCACACAGGAGCAACAGATCAATAGACACCCCACCCAGACCAGCGAGACACCCTCCCAGACCTGCAGGACCCCCCTGGACCTACACATAGAGGACCCACGCCAAGAGGAATTACATCCAGACCACCGCACACCCAGACACATCCACACCCCTACCCCAACCAATCAACACCCCCACGTCAATCATGCCCACACCCCATTTAGGCCCCCAGATCAGACCTATGCCACTCCTGCCCACCCCATGCACCCCACCCCCGCAAAGAGGGCCTCAATATGGAAGCCACACATACGCCCAGGTAGTGAGCGGGCAAACAGTCCCAACCCCCACTCTCACACTCGCCCAAGCCAATGGCATGTACCAGATGCTCAGCAGGCTCTGCTCACACTTACTGGCCTGAGGCCAAACCACGACCAACAACATGGACACTTTATGGAACAAAAAGCCTTTACTATTTCATCCTGGAATATCCAAGGCCTGAGGTCATCTGCCTTTGGCCTGAAGAGCAGAAACCCGGACCTCACCAAAGAAATCGGTAATACAGACATTGTCATCCTGCAAGAAACCTGGTATAGAGGAGACAGACCCACTGGATGCCCTCTAGGTTACAGAGAGCTGGTAGTCCCATCCACCAAACTACCAGGTGTGAAACAGGGAAGGGACTCAGGGGGTATGCTAATTTGGTATAGAGCAGACCTAACTCACTCCATTAAATTAATCAAAACAGGAACATTCTACATTTGGCTAGAAATTCAAAAGGAAATTATCCTAACAGAGAAAATGTCCTCCTGTGTGCTACCTATATCCCCCACTAGAATCCCCATATTTTAATGAAGACAGCTTCTCCGTCCTGGAGGGGGAAATCAATCATTTCCAGGCCCAGGGACATGTACTAGTCTGTGGTGACCTAAATGCCAGAACCGGACAAGAACCTGACACCCTCAGCACACAGGGGGACAAACACCTGCCTGGAGGTGACAGCATTCCCTCCCGTATGCCCCCTAGGCACAACTATGACAACATAACCAACAAAAACGGGTCACAACTCCTGCAGCTCTGTCGCACGCTGGGTATGTACATAGTCAATGGTAGGCTTCGAGGGGACTCCTATGGTAGGTACACCTATAGCTCATCTCTTGGCAGTAGTACTGTAGACTACTTTATCACTGACCTCAACCCAGAGTCTCTCAGAGCGTTCACAGTCAGCCCACTGACACCCCTATCAGACCACAGCAAAATCACAGTCTACCTAAACAGAGCAATACTCAATCATGAGGCATCAAAGCCAAAGGAACTGAGTAACATTAAGAAATGCTATAGATGGAAGGAATGCAGTTTGGAAACCTACCAAAAAACAATTAGGCAACAACAAATTCAATCCCTTTTTAGACAATTTCCTGGGTAAAACGTTCCACTGTAATAGTGAAGGTGTAAACTTGGCAGTAGAAAATCTTAACAGTATATTTGACCTCTCAGCTTCCCTATCAAATCTAAAAATCTCAAATAGAAAACCGAAGAAAATTAACAACAATGACAAATGGTTTGATGAAGAATGCAAAATTCTAAGAAAGAAATTGAGAAACCTCTCCAACCAAAAACATAGAGACCCGGAAAACCTGAGTCTACGCCTTCACTATGGTGAATCACTAAAACAATACAGAAATACACTACGGAAAAAGAAGGAACAGCATGTCAGAAATCAGCTCAATGTAATTGAAGAATCCATAGACTCTAACCACTTCTGGGAAAATTGGAAAACACTAAACAAACAACAACACGAAGAATTATCTATCCAAAATGGAGATGTATGGGTAAACCACTTCTCCAATCTTTTTGGCTCTATAACAAAGAATAAAGAGCAAAAACATATACATGATCAAATACAGATCTTAGAATCAACTATTAAAGACTACCAGAACCCACTGGATTCTCCAATAACATTGAATGAGTTACAGGACAAAATAAAAACCCTCAAACCCAAAAAAGGCCTGTGGTGTTGATGGTATCCTCAATGAAATGATCAAATATACAGACAACAAATTCCAATTGGCTATACTAAAACTCTTTAACATCATCCTTAGCTCTGGCATCTTCCCCCAATATTTGGAACCAAGGACTGATCACCCCAATCCACAAAAATGGAGACAAATTTGACCCCAATAACTACCGTGGAATATGCGTCAACAGTAACCTTGGGAAAATCCTCTGCATTATCATTAACAGCAGACTCGTACACTTCCTCAATGAAAACAATGTACTGAGCAAATGTCAAATTGGCTTTTTACCAAATTACCGTACAACAGACCATGTATTCACCCTGCACACCCTAATTGACAACCAAACAAACCAAAACAAAGGCAAAGTCTTCTCATGCTTTGTTGATTTCAAAAAGCCTTCGACTCAATTTGGCATGAGGGTCTGCTATACAAACTGATGGAAAGTGGTGTTGGGGGTAAAACATACGACATCATAAAATCCATGTACACAAACAACAAGTGTGCGGTTAAAATTGGCAAAAAACACACACATTTCTTCACACAGGGTCGTGGGGTTAGACAGGGATGCAGCTTAAGCCCCACCCTCTTCAACATATATATCAACGAACTGGCGCGGGCACTAGAAAAGTCTGCAGCACCCGGCCTCACCCTACTAGAATCTGAAGTCAAATGTCTGCTGTTTGCTGATGATCTGGTGCTTCTGTCACCAACCAAGGAGGGCCTACAGCAGCACCTAGATCTTATGCACAGATTCTGTCAGACCTGGGCCCTGACAGTAAATCTCAGTAAGACCAAAATAATGGTGTTCCAAAAAGGTCCAGTCACCAGGACCACAAATACAAATTCCATCTAGACACTGTTGCCCTAGAGCACACAAAACTATACATACCTTGGCCTAAACATCAGCGCCACAGGTAACTTCCACAAAGCTGTGAACGATCTGAGAGACAAGGCAAGAAGGGCATTCTATGCCATCAAAAGGAACATAAATTTCAACATACCAATTAGGATTTGGCTAAAAATACTTGAATCAGTCATAGAGCCCATTGCCCTTTATGGTTGTGAGGTCTGGGGTCCGCTCACCAACCAAGACTTCACAAAATGGGACAAACACCAAATTGAGACTCTGCACGCAGAATTCTGCAAAAATATCCTCAGTGTACAACGTAGAACACCAAATAATGCATGCAGAGCAGAATTAGGCCGATACCCACTAATTATCAAAACCCAGAAAAGAGCAGTTAAATTCTATAACCACCTAAAAGGAAGCGATTCCCAAACCTTCCACAACAAAGCCATCACCTACAGAGAGATGAACCTGGAGAAGAGTCCCCTAAGAAGGCTGGTCCTGGGGCTCTGTTCACAAACACACCCTACAGATCCCCATGACAGCAGCACAATTAGACCCAACCAAATCATGAGAAAACAAAAAGATAATTACTTGACACATTGGAAAGAATTAACAAAAAAACAGAGCAAACTAGAATGCTATTTGGCCCTACACAGAGAGTACACAGCGGCAGAATACCTGACCACTGTGACTGACCAAAAATTAAGGAAAGCTTTGACTATGTACAGACTCAGCGAGCATAGCCTTGCTATTGAGAAAGGCCGCCGTAGGCAGACATGGCTCTCAAGGGAAGACAGGCTATGTGCTCACTGCCCACAAAATGAGGTGGAAACTGAGCTGCACTTCCTAACCTCCTGCCCAATGTATGACCATATTAGAGAGACATATTTCCCTCAGATTACACAGATCCACAAAGAATTCGAAAACAAATCCAATTTTGAAAAACTCCCATATCTACTGGGTGAAATTCCACAGTGTGCCATCAGAGCAGCAAGATTTGTGACCTGTTGCCACAAGAAAAGGGCAACCAGTGAAGAACACGCACCATTGTAAATACAACACATATCTATGCTTATTTATTTTATCTTGTGTCCTTTACCATTTGCACATTGTAAAAACACTGTATATATATATAATATGACATTTGTAATGTCTTTATTGTTTTGAAACTTCTGTATGTGTGTCTACTGTTAATTTTTATTGTTTATTTCACTTTATATATTATATACCTTACTTG